>NC_069501.1:36156145-36323645 GCF_027579735.1 Bombina bombina
TGAAGGGAGTATCACTTATTGAATACGATGATTTCTCTTACGGGGGTCTTTTTCATGGGTTCTCTGTTATCGGTCGTAGAGATTCATCCCCTACCTCCCTTTTCAGTTCGACAATATACTCTCAATTTACCATTACCTCTACTAATAACTGTTTTAGTACTGGTTTGGCTATCTGCTATATGTGGATGGGTGTCTTTTGGTAAGTATGTTTTCATTTACTTAAGACACTCTCAGCTATGGTTTGGCACTTTATGCAATTATATAAAGTTCTAAATATATGTATTGTACTTATATTTGCCATGAGTCAGGTTCATGTATTTCCTTCTGCAGACTGTCAGTTTCATATTTGGGGATTATAAACATCTTTTAAATATGAAATTTATTTCTTACCTGGGGTTTAGTCTTTTTTTCAATTGACTACTTCTTACAAATTGCGGGCGGTATTAGGCCCGCGGGTGCGACAAATGCTAAACTTTATTGCGTCATTTTTGTTGCGAAAAAAATGTTGGCGCGGAAAAGTACGTCTATGACGCAAGTTCGTCACTTCCGGCGTACTGTTGCGTCATTAGTGACGCGAGTGTGTCATTTCCGGTTATTTTTTTGGTCCCAAAAAAGTTTAGTTACGTTGTGCGTCATACTTGGCACCTAACTTTTTTATTTATTTCAATACCCCATTGATGTTTGCCTCTTGTTTTTTTCTATCAGAGGGCTATGCTATTTGCATTTTTTTCCCATTCCTGAAACTGTCATATAAGGAAATAGATAATTTTGCTTTATATGTTGTTTTTTATCTTACATTTTGCAAGATGTCTCAACATGATCCTGCCTCAGAAGCTTCTACTGGAACATTGCTGCCCGACATCGGTTCAACCAAAGCTAAGTGCATTTGTTGTAAAATTGTAGAAATGATCTTGCCAAATGTCATTTGTAATAGTTATCATGATAAACTTTTACATGCAGATAGTGTATCCATTAGTAATAGTACATGGCCAGTTGCAGTTCCTTCAACTTCTAATGTGCATGATATACCTGTAAATTTTAAAGAATTTGTTTCTGATTCTATTCTGAAGGCTTTGTCTGCATTTTCACCTTCAAATAAACGTAAAAGGTCTTTTAAAACTTCTCATTTAGTTGATGAAATTTCAAATGACCAACAACATAATAATTTATCCTCTTCTGATGAGGATCTATCTGATTCAGAAGATCCTTCCTCAGACATTGACACTAACAAATCTACTTATTTATTTAAAATTGAGTATTTGTGTTCTTTATTAAAAGAAGTGTTAATTACTTTGGATATTGAGGTAACCAGTCCTCTTGACGTTCAGTCCAATAAACGTTTAAATGCTGTTTTTAAACCTCCTGTGGTTTTTCCAGGGGTTTTTCCTATTCCTGAGGCTATTTCTGATATGATTTCTAAAGGAATGGAATAAGCCAGGTACTTCTTTTTATTCCTTCTTCAAGGTTTAAAAAAATTGTATCCTTTATCAGCAAAATCTATAGAGTTTTGGGAAAAGATCCCCAAAGTTGATGGGGCTTTTTCTACTCTTTCTAAACATACCACTATTCATATGGAAGATAGTACTTCATTTAAGGATCCTTTAGATAAGAAGCTTGAATCTTATCTAAGGAAGGCCTATTTATATTCAGGTCATCTTCTTAGACCTGCAATTTCTTTGGCTGATGTTGCGGCTGCATCAACTTTCTGGTTGGATTCTGACTTGTCTGGCATTTTTCGCTTTTGCAATATGCTAATCTTTTTATTTATGATGCTATTTTTGATATTATCAAAATTGATGTTAGATCCATGTCTTTAGCTATTTAAGCTAGAAGAGCTTTGTGGCTTAAATCCTGGAATGCTGATATGACATCTAATTCTAGATTACTATCTCTTTCTTTCCAAGGTAATAATTTATTTGGGTCCCAGTTGGATTCTATTATTTCAACTGTTACTGGGGGAAAGGGAGTTTTTCTGCCTCAGGATAAAAAACCTAAGGGTAAATCTAAGGCTTCTAACTGTTTTCGTTCCTTTCGTCAGAATAAGGAACACAAAAATTCAATCCTTCCCCCAAGGAATCTGCCTCCAATTGGAAGCCTTCCTCAAATTGGAATAAATCCAAGCCTTTTTAGGAAACCAAAGTCAGCCCTTAAGTCTGCATGAAGGTGCGGCCCTCATTCCAGCTCAGCTGGTAGGGGGCAGATTAAGGTTTTTCAAGGATATTTGGATAAAATCTGTTCAAAATCAATGGATTCAGAGCATTGTCTCTCAAGGGTATCGAATAGGATTCAGAGTAAGACCTCCTGTGAGAAGATTTGTTTCTCTCACGTATCCCAGTAAATCCAGTAAAAGCTCAGGCTTTCCTGAAGTGTGTTTCAGACCTGGAGTCTTCAGGGGTAATCATGCCAGTTCCTCTTCTGGAACAAGGTTTGGGGTTTTATTCAAATCTATTCATTGTCCCAAAGAAGGAAAATTTATTCAGACCAGTTCTGGATCTGAAAATTTTGAATCGTTATGTAAGAGTACCAACTTTCAAGATGGTGACTATAAGGACTATTCTGCCTTTTGTTCAGCAAGGACATTATATGTCCACAATAGACTTGCAGGATGCATACCTTCATATTCCGATTCATCCAGAACATTATCAGTTTCTGAGATTCTTTTTTCTAGACAAGCATTACCAATTTGTTGCTCTTCCATTTGGCCTAGCAACAGCTCCAAGAATCTTTTCAAAGGTCCTGGGTGCCCTACTCTCTGTAATCAGAGAATAGGGTATTGCGGTGTTTCCTTATTTGGACGATATCTTGGTACTAGCTCAGTCTTTACGTTCTGCAGAATCTCACACGAATAAACTAGTGTTGTTTCTTCGGAAACATGGTTGGAGGATCATTTACCAAAGAGTTTCTTGATTCCTCAGACAAGGGTCACCTTTTTAGGCTTCCAGATAGATTCAGTGTCCATGACTCTGTCTCTAACAGACAAGAGACGTTTAAAATTGGTTGCAGCCTGCCGGCACCTTCAGTCTCAGTCATTCCCTTCAGTGGCTATGTGCATGGAAGTTTTAGGTCTCATGACTGCAGCATCGGACGCGATCCCCTTTGCTTGTTTCACATGAGACCTCTTCAGCTTTGTATGCTGAATCAATGGAGCAGGGATTATACAAAGATATCACAATTAATATCCTTAAATCCCAATGTACGACACTCTCTGGCATGGTGGATAGATCACCATCGTTTAGTTCAAGGGGCTTCTTTTGTTCGGCCAACCTGGACTGTGATCACAACAGATGCGAGTCTCTCAGGTTGGGGAGCTGTTTGGGGATCTCTGACAGCACAAGGGGTTTGGAAATCTCAAGAGGCGAGATTACCAATAAATATTTTAGATCTCCGTGCAATTCTCAGAGCTCTTCTGTTTTGGCCTCTGTTAAAGAGAGAACCGTTCATTGTTTTCAGACAGACAATATCACAACAGTGGCTTATGTCAATCATCAGGGTGGGTCTCACAGTCCCCAAGCTATGAAAGAAGTATCTCGAATACTTGTTTGGGCGGAATCCAGCTCCTGTTTAATCTCTGCGGTGCATATCCCAGGTGTAAACAATTGGGAAGCGGATTATCTCAGCCGCCATACTTTACATCCAGAGGAGTGTTCTCTCCATGCAGATGTGTTTTCTCAGATTGTTCAGATGTGGGGTCTTCCAGAGATAAATCTCATGGCCTCTCATCTAAACAAGAAACTTCCGATATACCTGTCCAGGGATGTTCAGGCAGAAGCAGTGGATGCACTGACACTTCCTTGGTGTTATCATCCTGCTTACATCTTCCCGCCTCTAGTTCTCCTTCCAAGAGTGATCTCCAAAATCATCATGGAACAGTCTTTTGTGTTGCTGGTGGCTCCAGCATGGCCACACAGGTTTTGGTATGCGGATCTGGTTCGGATGTCCAGTTGCCTGCCTTGGCCACTTTCGTTACGGCCGGACCTACTATCTCAAGGTCCGTTTTTCCATCAGGATCTCAAATCATTAAATTTGAAGGTATGGAAATTGAACACTTAGTTCTAAGTCATAGAGGTTTCTTTGACTCAGTGATTAATACTATGTTACAAGCTTGTAAATCTGTCTCTAGAAAGATTTATTATAGAGTTTGGAAGACTTACATTTCATGGTGTTCTTCTCATAAATTCTCCTGGCATTCTTTTAGAATTCCTAGAATTTTACAGTTCCTTCAGGATGGTTTGGATAAGGGTTTGTCTGCAAGTTCCTTGAAAGGTCAAATCTCCGCTCTTTCTTTTTTATTTCACAGAAAGATTGCTATACTTCCTGGTATTCACTGTTTTGTACAGGCTTTAGTTCGTATTAAGCCTGTCATTAAATCAATTTCTCCTCCTTGGAGTCTTAATTTGGTTCTGAAAGCTTTACAGGCTCCTCCATTTGAGCCTATGCATTCTTTGGACATTAACTACTTTCTTGGAAAGTGTTGTTCCTTTTGGCTATCTCTTCTGCTAGAAGAGTTTCTGAGCTATCTGCTCTTTCTTGTGAGTCTCCTTTTCTGATTTTTCATCAGGATAAGGCAGTTTTGCAGACTTCTTTTTTTACCTAAGGTTGTGAATTCTAACAACATTAGTAGAGAAATTGTTGTCCCTTCCTTATGTCCTAATCCTAAGAATTCTTTGGAGAGATCCTTACATTCTTTGGATGTGGTAAGAGCTTTGAAATATTATGTGGAAGCTACAAAAGATTTCAGGAAGACTTTAAGTCTATTTGTTTTATTTTCTGGTCCTAGGAAAGGTCAGAAGGCTTCTGCTATTTCCTTGGCTTCTTGGTTGAAACTTTTGATTCATCAATCTTATTTGGAGTCGGGTCAGGCCCCGCCTCAAAGAATTACAGCTCATTCTACTAGATCAGTCTCCACTTCGTGGGCCTTTAAGAATGAAGCTTCAGTTGATCAGATTTGCAAAGCGGCGACTTGGTCCTCTTTGCATACATTTACTAAATTCTACCATTTTGATGTATTTGCTTCTTCGGAAACAGTTTTTGGTAGAAAAGTTCTTCAGGCAGCTGTTTCAGTTTGACTCTTCTGCTTTGATTTAAGTTTTTTTTCTTTCAAAAATGAAAATAAACTTATTTTTTTTGGATTGTGGATTAATTTTTCAGCGAAATATGGCTGTTTTTATTTTTTCCCTCCCTCTCTAGTGACTCTTGAGTGGAAGACTCCACATCTTGGGTATTGATATCCCATATGTCACTAGCTCATGGACTCTTGCCAATTACATGAAAGAAAACATAATTTATGTAAGAACTTACCTGATAAATTAATTTCTTTCATATTGGCAAGAGTCCATGAGGCCCACCCTTTTTATGGTGGTTATGATTTTTTGTATAAAGCACAATTATTTCCAAATTTCCTTTGTTGATGCTTTCTACTCCTTTCTTTATCACCCACTGCTTGGCTATTCGTTAAACTGAATTGTGGGTGTGGTGAGGGGTGTATTTATAGGCATTTTGAGGTTTGGGAAACTTTGCCCCTCCTGGTAGGATTGTATATCCCATATGTCACTAGCTCATGGACTTTTGCCAATATGAAAGAAATGAATTTATCAGGTAAGTTCTTACATAAATTATGTTTTTCCGCTAGATTTTTCATCCCAGCTTCAGTCCGCTGTGTCAGCTGCTTTGGGAGCGCTACCAACTCCTGGCAAACGCAAAAAAAAGAAAGGTTAAACATTGTTCTGATTTAAGATCCGGGGTCCCTTCTGGGTGCTCTAGTGAAAAACATGTTCAAGTCTCAGATGAAGAATCATCATTCTCCAGTTCTGAGGGTGAGCTATCTTCTTCAGACTCTGCTATGGATGTCAATAGGGAGGTTGGGGATTTTCCCTTTAGGTTTAAGATGGAACACCTTAGGTTCTTACTTAAGGAGGTTCTACGTACTCTAGAGGTGTCAGAGTCCAAACAGACAGAGTATAAACCAGCTCAGAAATTGGACATTATATTCAAACCTAAATCAAAGGCTCCGGATGTTTTCCCGGTTCCGTCGCTTTTAGCGGATATCATTTTTTAAGGAATGGAAAAAACCTGGAGTTTCCTTCTCTCCTTCTTTTAAGAAGCTTTTCCCTGTTCCCAATTCTCTTCTGGAGTTATGGAACCCTGTTCCAAGGGTTGACAGGGCCATTTCTACTTTGACTAAGAGAACTACCATTCTTCTGGATAGTACTTTCTTTAATGATCCAATGGATAGAAAGCTTGAAGGTTATCTGCGGAAGGCCTTCCTTCAAGGGGGTCTTCTTTTTCAACCGGCTGTTAGTATTGCTGCAGCTTTTTGGTGTAATTCCTTAGCTGATTTGGTTTCTGTTGAATCGCCCTTGGAAGAGATTCAAGATTGTATCCCGGCCCCTTAAGACGGCTAATTTATTCATCTGTGATGCCATTGTTCAAATTGTCTGTATCAATGCCAAGAATATGGGCTTGACAGTATTAGCTAGAAGAGCCCTTTGGTTGAAATCTTGGACAGCCAATATGGCCTCAAAGTCCAGGTTGCTGTCATTAGCCTTTAAAGGAAAGTCCTTATTTGGACCGGGATTGGATTAAATTATTTCCATGGCCACTGGAGGTAAGGGAGCCTTCCTTCCTCAGGATAAAAAATCTATACCAAAGGGAGGTCGATGGGTCATCTTCGTTCCTTTTGCCAGAATAAACCGCAAAAGAATACTTCCTCAAATAAATCGGATCCCCCCAGGAGTACTTGAAAGCGTAACCCAATATGGAACAAGAACAAACAATCCAAAAAGTCAGCTACAGTCTGCATGAAGGGGCGGCCCCCGTACCGGTGTGTTCTCCGGTTGGGGGCAGATTACGCCTTTTTCAAGGGGTCTGGGCTCAGTCTATCTAGGATCCTTAGGAGCAGGACATCGTTTCCCAGGGTTGCAGAATAGGCTTTTGGACTTGACCTCCAAGAGGCAGGTTTCTGTTATCCTGTGTCTCAGGAAGGCCAGAAAAATGGGTTGCCTTTCTTCAATGTGTTTCAGACCTTCAAAGTATGGGGGTAATTTTTCCAGTTTCTCCTAGAGAAAGGGGCAAAGGGATTTATTCAAACCTCTTTGTGATTCCAATGAAGGAAAGGAAGCTTTCATCCTATTCTGGATTTAAATAGTCTAAACAAGTTTTTGAGGGTCCCTTCTTTCAAGATGGAAACGATCAGATCTATCCTTCCAGCTTCCACTTGTGCTCCAGGGTCATTTCATGACCACAGTGGATTTGAAGGATGTGTATCTTCACATCCCAATTCGTCGAGATCATCATCATCATCATCAGTATCTCCGATTCACATTTATAGACAAATATTTCCAATTCATGTCTGTTCCTTTTTGCCTGGTGACATCTCCAAGAGTTTTCACAAAAGTGTTGGGAGCTCTCTTAGCAGTTGTCAGACTTCAGGGCATTGCTGTGGCCCCTTTCTTGGACGATATCTTGGTTCAAGCACCATCTTCTCAATTAGCATCCTCTCACACAACAAAGTTACTTTGGTATCTTCAGAGTCATGGTTGGAAAGTAAATCGGGAAAAGAGTTCTCTTGTTCCGCAGACAAGAGTAATTTTCCTGGGAGAGATCACCTATTCGGTAGCTATGTGGATCTTTCTTACAAATCAGCATAGACACATATTCCAGTCAGCGTTTTGTCTACAATCTTGCCCTTATCCTTCAGTAGGTCAGTGTATGGAGGCAGTGGGGCTCATGGTGGCAGCATTGGACGTTATGCCATATGCTCACTTTCATCTGCGACCACTACAGTTGTGCATGCTAAAACATTGGAATGGAGATTATTCAGATTTATCTCAAGTCGTAAATCTGGATCCTGTTGCCAGGGACTCCCTGTCTTGGAGGCTGGCACCGGAGCCGGCAGAGTGGAGAATGAGCTTCCTTCATTCATCATAGGGGATAATCGCTACAAATGCAAGTCTCTCCGGTTTGGGAGCAGATTGTGGTTCCAAGAAAGCGCAAAGTCTGTGATCACCTCAGGAGACGTCTCTTCGATATACATACTAGAGCTCAGAGCCATCTTTAACTTTCTTCTATCATGGTCCAGACTGAATTCTGTCCGTTCTATTTGATTAAAGTCAGACAATGTCATGGTGGTGGCGTATGTCAAACACCAAGGGGGTATTCAAAGCTCTCTAGCGATGAAAGAAGTATCTCGCATCCTGACATGGGTGGAGAGTAACCAGTGTCTCATTTCCGTGATTCACACCCGAGAGTGGAGAATTGGGAAACAGACTAAGTCGACAGGTTCTCTACTCAGCGAATGGTCTCTCAATCAGGAGATATTCAGTCAGATTTTATCTCTATGGGTCCTTTCGGAGATAGATCTCATGGCCTCTCATCTAAATTTCAAGCTTCTGAGGTACGGCTCTCGGCCAAGGGATCATCAAACGCAGGTGGTAGATGCTTTGGCGGTTCCTTGAGATTACCATCTGATTTATCTGCTTCCCCTGATAGTCCTTCCTGAGTCGTAGCGAGGATCAAACAAAAGAGGGTGTTGACAATCCTGATAGCCCCTGCATGGCCATGCAAGACTTGGTATGTAGATCTATTTCGGTGCTGTCTGCTCCTCCTTGGCATCTACTTCAGAGACCTGACTTCCTAGCTCAAGGTCCGTTCTTTAATCAAAATCTAGATTCTCTGAGGCTGACTGTGTGGAAATTGAAGGTTAACTCTGACTTGGAGAGGATTCTCTGAGTCTGTGATTGACACTCTTATCCAAGTGCGTAAACCTGCTACCAGGCGTATCTATCATATGGTCTTGAAGGTTTATCTGTCCTGGTGGGTTTTCTTGGCATAAGATAAGAATTCCTCATATTCAGTTTCCTCAGGAGGGACTTGACAATGGTCTCTCATCTAGTTCTATTAAGGGTCAGATTTCAGCCCTGTCTGTTCTGTTACATAAAAAGCTGGCACGATGTTCAGTACTTTGAGGCCTTGGTAAGAATTAGAACAGTTTTAAAACCAATTGCTCCTCTATGGATTCTTAATCTTGTTCTCAAAGTTTTGCAGCATGCTCCGTTTGATCCTATGCATTCTTTAGATATTAAAATTACTTTCTTGGAAATTGTTATTCTTATTGGCTATTTCTTCTGCACGTAGAGTTTCTGAGTTATCGACTCTTCAGTGTCATTCCCCTTATTTGGTCTTTCATCAGGATAAAGTGGTTTTGCAAACTAAACCAGGTTTCCTGCCTAAGGTAGTCTTGGCTGACGATTGTGGTGCCATCCTTATGTCCTAATCCCTGTTTTTCTATAGAGAGATTGTTGCATAATCTAGATGTAGTTATGGCATTAAAGTTTTACCTTTAGCTACTAAGGATTTTCAGTAGTCACAAAGCTTATTTGTTCTTTTCTCTGGCAAGCGTAAAAGCCAGAAGGTGACCGCTACTTCCTTGTCTTCTTGGTTGAGGAATCTTAATCGGGTGGCTTACATTGAGGCAATTCACCAGCCTTCGGCACATACTACTTCTCATTTCTTCAGTGGCTACTTCTTGGGCCTTTAGGAATGAGCCTTCGGTAGAATAGATTTGCAAAGCTTCTACATGGTCTACACTTCATACTTTCACTAAATTTTACAGGTTTGATGTTTTTGCCTCTGCAGAGGCATCATTTGGCAGGTTCTTCAGGGGGTAGTTTCTGGTAACTAGTAACCGCCTTGTTTTTTGGTCCCACCATTCTAATTTGTACACTCCACAGCTTGGGTATAGTTTCCCATTTGTAAGAATAGCAATTCTGGGACTCTCAGCACCATTAGAAATAAAACACATTTTTTCTTATCTTATAAATTATTTTTTTCCTTGTATTGAGAGTCCACAAACCCGCCATGTTTTTTGTCTGCAACCGTTCCAGTTTGCACCTCTTACGATTTTGTCTCTTTCTTTTCCCTATTCTCGGATTTAGACTACTGGGAGGGAAGAAGAAGTAGGAGGTATACTTGAGTGTTCTGGTTGGGGTGTCTTTGCCTCCTCCTGGTGGCCAGGTGTTGTATTCCCATTTGTAAGAATAGGAATTTGTGGACTCTCGCTACCAAGAAAGAAAATAATTTATCAGGTAAGAATAAAATGTATTATTTTATCCAGTTATGTTATGATTGTTGTAAATGTAGAAAGCGCTTACTGAAATACTACATTTGAAGCTGTCATTAGCATGTCAAAGCACTCAAAAATCTTAATTATAAGCTCTAACCAACACTGCTGATGCTCACCAGAGAAACCTAATTCAACTGTCTTATGTCTAGTAGAGTGTACGCACTGACATACACAAATGGGTTAGTCAGCAATGCACTACTGGGAGCTAGCTGATCACATCTGGTGAGCCAATGACAAGAGCATATGTGTAGCCACCAATCAACAGCTAGCACCCAGTAGTGCATTACTGTTTTTGAACCTATCTAGGCATTCTTTTCAACAAATGATACCAAGAAAACAAAGTAAATATGATAACATAAGTCGCTTGAAAAGCCTCATAAAGTTCCTGCTCTATCTCAGTCATGAGAGTTTAATTTTGACGTTGGTGTCCTTTTTAAGGGTTTCACATGCACTTAATGTCTGCAGTGGCTGTAGGTACAGGCCACTTTGCTTTGTGCTCTGCCCTTTGTCTTAAATTTGGAAGATAAAGTTATTTATTTCTTGTTTTTCAGGCCTCTGATTCCATTTGTTCAGCAGATTCCACCCAATGTGCTGCTGGAGATATCCAGGTGAGCTGCAGATGACTTATGTCCTTGATAACCAGAGCTTAGGGCTGGAGATAGGGATTGGGGATGGGGTTGGAGTTAGGGATGCGGTTGGATTTAGGGGTTGGGGATAGGATTAGGGATGTGGTTGGATTTAGGGATTGGGAATAGAGTTGGGGATGGGATTAGGGATGCGGTTGGATTTAGGGATAGGGAATAGGGTTGGGGATAGGATTAGGGATGTGGTTGGATTTAGGGATTGGGAATAGAGTTGGGGATGGGATTAGGGATGCGGTTAGATTTAAGGATTGGGACTAGAGTTGGGGATGGGATTAGGGATGCGGTTAGATTTAGGGATTGGGAATAGAGTTGGGGATGGGATTAGGGATGCGGTTAGATTTAGGGATTGGGAATAGAGTTGGGGTTGGGGATGGGGTTAGGGCTGGAGATAGGGATGGGGAATAGAGTTGGGGTTGGAGTTAGGGATGGGTCTAGGGATACGGTTGAAGTTAGGGTTTGGCTATGGTATGTTGGAAGTAGTGATATTACCATCAGAGTGACCCCATGAGAAGTAGACAGGAAGGAAAACCCATTATGGAATCTTTGTCTCAGTGTCAGTCATAGGAGCAGTAATATCATTGTCCCCTGATATGCCACAGGTTAGGTTTGGTAGCAGTAAGGCCTCTGATCTCTCTGACAATAAAGTTAATTCTGCAGCATGGTCGACATAGATCTTTTCTGGGCCAACAAGGAACAAGAGGATGATGGGAGAGTGTAGTGCAGGTGACATTAATGAACATTTATGGTTATAAATACTTGATTGCTACATTGGCCCTAACTGACACTTTTGCCCAGCTGATGCCCGTTAACAAGGATGGAAGGTAGCGCTAAGTCTCCAGTAGCTCATGTAGTCTCCTGCCCTCACAGGGCCACAGATGTGATATTATTACCTCACTGCCTTGGTACTACAGTAGCTGAGATCATTTGTGTTTACAGGATAGATCGCAGCTCCGCAGATGTAAGAGTGGCCACCCCTGGAGTGCGCACAGTGGGGATACAAACTGACTACCGTGACAGCGAGGCTCAGACAGATCCCTACAGTCCAGAGTATATTGTACACTCGGGGTCGGTCCCGGAGCTGCTGACCCTCGCCAACCTCACGTGGGGTGAGTAACTCAGGATCACATGTTCACATCGTGTCCTTTACATGTCTGTAGTTTGTCTGAGCTGTGGCACTGAGTGAGGACTGAGTGAGAAAACAGACGCAGGCTTTGTCTTTACACATGTTAAAGGGACATGAAACATAAAATGTTTCTTTCATGATTCAGACAGAGTATACAATTTAAAAAAATGTTTCCATTTTACTTCTATTATCAAATTTGCTTTGTTCTCTTGTTATTCTTTGTTGAAGAAATATCTAGCTAGTGTGCACATCTGGGGCACTACATAACAGGAAATAGTACTGCCATCAAGTGCTCTTGCTAATGTCTAATGTTGGAAAACTGCTGCCTTGTAGTGAAACACGTGCACACTCCTTACATTCCTACTTTTCAACAAAGGATAACAAGAAAATTTGATAATAGAAACAAATTGCAAAGTTGTTTAAAATTGTACGTTCTACCTCAGGGTTCTTATGAGAGTGTGTGTGTGTTTATATGAGTGTGTGTGGTGTGCGTGTTGTATGAGAGTGTGTGGTATGAGAGTGTGCGTGTTATATGAGAGTGTGGTGTGCGTGTTGTATGAGAGTGTGCGTGTTGTATGAGAGTGTGCGTGGTGTGCATGTTGTATGAGAGTGTGCGTGTTGTACATACACATTTTAGTTAAAATTGCAGCTATCTTGTTGTATATTACTTCAGAAAATTTCAGACCAAGCTTAAAAATAGAGTTGTGAAAATGTTTCCAAGGTTTCGGTGTCTAGTAGCCTTATAGAACTAAATTTTAAACTAATACAGAGATGGTACCTTACCCCAATGAGAATGAACAAACTGTTTCCATCGGCCTCTCCCAAGTGTTGGAGGTGCGGAGGGGACCAGGGGACTATGATGCATATATGGTGGCAGTGCCCAGGAATAGCACCAATCTGGGCCTCTGTGGTTAAAGCGACAAACACAATAACTGAGCTGACATTGCCCACTGACCCCCGCATTTGGTTACTCAACATCATACCTGGCAAACTCCCAACATATAAAAGAAAGTTAATTTTTATTGCCAGCAATAGTCTAAAAAAACTGATTGCAAAAAACTGGAAATCTCAGTATATCCCTAACATGGCCACTTGGTACTCCCAGTTTCAATTTATTATGTCTCTTGAAGATATGCTTACATGAGAACTAACAGGAGAGATACTTTTGTGCAGATGAAGGTCATGTGGGAATCATTTATTAGCAATATATAGTTGGTTGACCAATTGGGGAGATTGGGATATGGTTACATCAAGGGCAAAAATGGAGTTATAAACTAGGTAAAACATCTGATAACATAAGAACCTGGTAGAGATAGCTTGCGGATCATGGTTGCACTAAGTTAAGTTACTTTGTTTAATTATTTTTCTTGTTTAATGTTTGTTCAAAACAAAAAATATGTAAGTTTCTGCCTTCCTGAAATATGTACACTTCAATATATTGTGATGTGAAACAGAAGCTTCAATAAAGATATTATAAAAAAAAAAAAAAAAAAATAGAGTTGTGAAGGTATGAAGTATGATGACCGTGGGTCTTGGGGAAAAAAAGTTCTGAATCATGGAATAAAATTTTTGTGTTTTATGTCCCTTTAAGTAAACCAGCGAGCAAATTTTTTATTATTACAGAATTTATATTTACTAGATACTAGACATAGACAATCCTAGACTAGTGCAGAAAAAAAAAGTAAAAAATCTGCAGGGTATGAATCGTGGGAAAAAAATCTTCCAATACAACAAATATAATGTAACTTAGACCATTACATACTGTTGTGTGGGTGATGTGATTCATAGTAAATAATTATGACCAGGCAGGCAAGTATGCAGGAACTATGTGTCACTGGGATATAAGGCTATCCAGGTGCATGTAAATGTTCTTTCTTTCATACAGGTGGTGAGAGTCCACGATCCATTACTCCAGGGAATTACTCTTCTCTACTACTAGGAGGAGGCAAATATTTCCAAACCCCAAGAACCCTATAAAACCTCTCCCACCTCACACATACCTCAGTCTTTTCTTTGCCTACGCTGGAGGTTGTTGAAGAATGAAGATGTGCATTTGATTCTTCAGAGAGAGGGGTTTTGAGCTCATGTTGAGGCCCGGTTTCCTCTCAGAGTACAGTGTTTGTCAGAGGAATGATTGTGGGGTGTGGTTTGTGATCCTTTATTCACCTTATAGGAATTGCTTTCATAAACCTTCCATAATCAGTTGCAGGGACTTGTCTTTTGCCTCTCTCTATGGATTTACAATTTACTCCTATTCCACAACCTCTGCTGATATGTTCTGGTTTTGCTAGTGGGCGAGTATCTATTTATTATTATACAGGGAGTGCAGAATTATTAGGCAAGTTGTATTTTTGAGGATTAATTTTATTATTGAACAACAACCATGTTCTCAATGAACCCAAAAAACTCATTAATATCAAAGCTGAATAGTTTTGGAAGTAGTTTTTAGTTTGTTATTAGTTTTAGCTATTTTAGGGGGATATCTGTGTGTGCAGGTGACTATTACTGTGCATAATTATTAGGCAACTTAACAAAAAACAAATATATACCCATTTCAATTATATATTTTTACCAGTGAAACCAATATAACATCTCAACATTCACAAATATACATTTCTGACATTCAAAAATAAAACAAAAACAAATCAGTGACCAATATAGCCACCTTTCTTTGCAAGGACACTCAAAAGCCTGCCATCCATGGATTCTGTCAGTGTTTTGATCTGATCACCATCAACATTGCGTGCAGCAGCAACCACAGCCTCCCAGACACTGTTCAGAGAGGTGTACTGTTTTCCCTCCTTGTAAATCTCACATTTGATGATGGACCACAGGTTCTCAATGGGGTTCAGATCAGGTGAACAAGGAGGCCATGTCATTAGATTTTCTTCTTTTATACCCTTTCTTGCCAGCCACGCTGTGGAGTACTTGGACGCGTGTGATGAAGCATTGTCCTGCATGAAAATCATGTTTTTCTTGAAGGATGCAGACTTCTTCCTGTACCACTGCTTGAAGAAGGTGTCTTCCAGAAACTGGCAGTAGGACTGGGAGTTGAGCTTGACTCCATCCTCAACCCGAAAAAGGCCCCACAAGCTCATCTTTGATGATACCAGCCCAAACCAGTACTCCACCTCCACCTTGCTGGCGTCTGAGTCGGACTGGAGCTCTCTGCCCTTTACCAATCCAGCCACGGGCCCATCCATCTGGCCCATCAAGACTCACTCTCATTTCATCAGTCCATAAAACCTTAGAAAAATCAGTCTTGAGATATTTCTTGGCCCAGTCTTGACGTTTCAGCTTGTGTGTCTTGTTCAGTGGTGGTCGTCTTTCAGCCTTTCTTACCTTGGCCATGTCTCTGAGTATTGCACACCTTGTGCTTTTGGGCACTCCAGTGATGTTGCAGCTCTGAAATATGGCCAAACTGGTGGCAAGTGGCATCTTGGCAGCTGCACGCTTGACTTTTCTCAGTTCATGGGCAGTTATTTTGTGCCTTGGTTTTTCCACACGCTTCTTGCGACCCTGTTGACTATTTTGAATGAAACGCTTGATTGTTCGATGATCACGCTTCAGAAGCTTTGCAATTTTAAGAGTGCTGCATCCCTCTGCAAGATATCTCACTATTTTTGACTTTTCTGAGCCTGTCAAGTCCTTCTTTTGACCCATTTTGCCAAAGGAAAGGAAGTTGCCTAATAATTATGCACACCTGATATTGGGTGTTGATGTCATTAGACCACACCCCTTCTCATTACAGAGATGCACATCACCTAATATGCTTAATTGGTAGTAGGCTTTCGAGTCTATACAGCTTGGAGTAAGACAACATGCATAAAAGAGGATGATGTGGTCAAAATACTCATTTGCCTAATAATTCTGCACTCCCTGTATAGACACTCTTTAAGCTATGTATGGGCACTCTTTGTATGTATGTGTGTGTAGGGGAATCTTGCCTAGATGTGCTAATTTCCTATGCAAATATTTACATTGATTTATATATATATATATATATATATATATATATATATATACTGTGTGTTATATATATATATATATATATATATATATATATACACTGTGTGTGTGTGTGTGTGTGTGTGTGTGTGTATATATATATATATATATATTAGCCTTTTTGGGATATGATAGAAGTATACAAGCAATATAGACCCATGTTATGCTGTTGTTTTTGTGATATATACTCAGATGTTTAGACAATTTGCCCCTTTCCTACAAGTGTAGGTATGTACAATCATTTCTTCTGTTAAGTGTGATCAGTCCACGGGTCATCATTACTTCTGGGATATTACTCCTCCCCAACAGGAAGTGCAAGAGGATTCACCCAGCAGAGCTGCATATAGCTCCTCCCCTCTACGTCACTCCCAGTCATTCTCTTGCACCCAACGACTAGATAGGATGTGTGAGAGGACTATGGTGATTATACTTAGTTTTATATCTTCAATGAAAAGTTTGTTATTTTAAAATAGCACCGGAGTGTGTTATTATCTCTCTGGCAGAGTTTGAAGAAGAATCTACCAGAGTTTTTGTTATGATTTTAGCCGGAGTAGTTAAGATCATATTGCTGTTTCTCGGCCATCTGAGGAGAGGTAAACTTCAGATCAGGGGACAGCGGGCAGATGAATCTGCATAGAGGTATGTAGCAGTTTTTATTTTCTGACAATGGAATTGATGAGAAAATCCTGCCATACCGATATAATGTCATGTATGTATACTTTACACTTCAGTATTCTGGGGAATGGTACTTCACTAGAATTACACTGTAAGAAATACATAAAGCTGTTTAATAACTAGAGATTATGTTTAACGTTTTTGCTGGAATGTAAAATCGTTTTCATTTGCTGAGGTACTGAGTGAATAAATGTTTGGGCACTATTTTTCCACTTGGCAGTTGTTTAATCTGTTTTCTGACAGTTTCTGTTCTCCCTCACTGCTGTGTGTGAGGGGGAGGGGCCGTTTTTTGGCGCTTTTACTACGCATCAAATATTTCAGTCAGCAACTCATTGTATTCCCTGCATGATCCGGTTCATCTCTACAGAGCTCAGGGGTCTTCAAAACTTATTTTGAGGGAGGTAATTTCTCTCAGCAGAGCTGTGAGAATTATAGTTTGACTGAGATAAAAAAACGTTTATTCTGTAATTTGTTTCCTGCTTTCAGAATTTGTTATCTTTGCTAATGGGATTAAACCTTTGCTAAAGTTGTGTTGTTTACAAGGATTGAGGCTATAACTGTTTCAATTTATTAATTTTCAACTGTCATAGATCTTCTGTGCTTCTTAAAGGCACAGTACGTTTTAATATTATTCTAATTGAATTGTATTTCCAAGTTGCAAGTTTATTTGCTAGTGTGTTAAACATGTCTGATTCAGAGGATGATACCTGTGTCATTTGTTGCAATGCCAAAGTGGAGCCCAATAGAAATTTATGTACTAACTGTATTGATGCTACTTTAAATAAAAGTCAATCTGTACAAATTGAACAAATTTCACCAAACAACGAGGGGAGAGTTATGCCGACTAACTCGCCTCACGTGTCAGTACCTACATCTCCCGCTCAGAGGGAGGTGCGTGATATTGTAGCGCCGAGTACATCTGGGCGGCCATTACAAATCACATTACAGGATATGGCTACTGTTATGACTGAGGTTTTGGCTAAATTACCAGAACTAAGAGGTAAGCGTGATCACTCTGGGGTGAGAACAGAGTGCGCTGATAATATTAGGGCCATGTCAGACACTGCGTCACAGGTGGCAGAACATGAGGACGGAGAACTTCATTCTGTGGGTGACGGTTCTGATCCAAACAGACTGGATTCAGATATTTCAAATTTTAAATTTAAACTGGAAAACCTCCGTGTATTACTAGGGGAGGTGTTAGCGGCTCTGAATGATTGTAACACAGTTGCAATACCAGAGAAAATGTGTAGGTTGGATAAATATTTTGCGGTACCGACGAGTACTGAGGTTTTTCCTATACCTAAGAGACTTACTGAAATTGTTACTAAGGAGTGGGATAGACCCGGTGTGCCGTTCTCACCCCCTCCGATATTTAGAAAAATGTTTCCAATAGACGCCACCACAAGGGACTTATGGCAAACGGTCCCTAAGGTGGAGGGAGCAGTTTCTACCTTAGCTAAGCGTACCACTATCCCGGTGGAGGATAGCTGTGCTTTTTCAGATCCAATGGATAAAAAGTTAGAGGGTTACCTTAAGAAAATGTTTGTTCAACAAGGTTTTATATTGCAACCCCTTGCATGCATTGCGCCGATCACGGCTGCAGCGGCATTCTGGATTGAGTCTCTGGAAGAGAACATTGGTTCAGCTACTCTGGACGACATTACGGACAGGCTTAGAGTCCTTAAACTAGCTAATTCATTCATTTCGGAGGCCGTAGTACATCTTACTAAACTTACGGTGAAGAATTCAGGATTCGCCATTCAGGCACGCAGGGCGCTGTGGCTAAAATCCTGGTCAGCTGATGTTACTTCTAAGTCTAAATTGCTTAATATACCTTTCAAAGGGCAGACCTTATTCGGGCCCGGGTTGAAAGAGATTATCGCTGACATTACAGGAGGTAAAGGCCATGCCCTGCCTCAGGACAAAGCCAAAGCCAAGACTAGACAGTCTAATTTTCGTTCCTTTCGTAATTTCAAAGCAGGAGCAGCATCAACTTCCTCTGCACCAAAACAGGAAGGAGCTGTTGCTCGCTACAGACAAGGCTGGAAACCTAACCAGTCCTGGAACAAGGGCAAGCAGACTAGGAAACCTGCTGCTGCCCCTAAAACAGCATGAATTGAGGGCCCCCGATCCGGGATCGGATCTAGTGGGGCGCAGACTTTCTCTCTTCACCCAGGCTTGGGCAAGAGATGTTCAGGATCCCTGGGCGCTAGAGATAATATCTCAGGGATACCTTCTGGACTTCAAATACTCTCCTCCAAGAGAGAGATTTCATCTGTCAAGATTGTCAACAATCCAGACAAAGAAAGAGGCGTTTCTACGCTGCGTACAAGAGCTCTTGTTAATGGGAGTAATCCATCCAGTTCCACGATCGGAACAGGGACAGGGGTTTTACTCAAATCTGTTTGTGGTTCCCAAAAAAGAGGGAACTTTCAGACCAATCCTGGACTTAAAGATCCTAAACAAATTCCTAAGAGTTCCATCGTTCAAGATGGAGACTATTCGGACAATTTTACCTATGATCCAAGAGGGTCAGTACATGACCACTGTAGATTTAAAAGATGCTTACCTTCACATACCGATTCACAAAGATCATTATCGGTACCTAAGGTTTGCCTTCCTAGACAGGCATTACCAGTTTGTGGCTCTTCCATTCGGATTGGCTACAGCTCCAAGAATCTTCACAAAGGTTCTGGGTGCTCTTCTGGCGGTACTAAGACCGCGGGGAATCTCGGTAGCTCCATACCTAGACGACATTCTGATACAAGCTTCAAGCTTTCAAACTGCCAAGTCTCATACAGAGTTAGTGCTGGCATTTCTAAGGTCACATGGATGGAAGGTGAACGAAAAGAAAAGTTCACTCGTTCCACTCACAAGAGTTCCCTTCCTGGGGACTCTTATAGATTCTGTAGAAATGAAGATTTACCTGACAGAGGACAGGCTAACAAGACTTCAAAGTGCTTGCCGCACCCTTCATTCCATTCAACACCCGTCAGTGGCTCAATGCATGGAGGTAATCGGCTTAATGGTAGCGGCAATGGACATAGTACCCTTTGCACGCTTACACCTCAGACCACTGCAACTGTGCATGCTAAGTCAGTGGAATGGGGATTACTCAGATTTATCCCCTTCTCTGAATCTGGATCAAGAGACCAGAAATTCTCTTCTATGGTGGCTTTCTCGGCCACATCTGTCCAGGGGGATGCCATTCAGCAGACCAGACTGGACAATTGTAACAACAGACGCCAGCCTTCTAGGTTGGGGTGCCGTCTGGAATTCTCTGAAGGCTCAGGGACAATGGAGTCAGGAGGAGAGTCTCCTGCCAATAAACATTCTGGAATTGAGAGCAGTTCTCAATGCCCTCCTGGCTTGGCCCCAGTTGACAACTCGGGGGTTCATCAGGTTTCAGTCGGACAACATCACGACTGTAGCTTACATCAACCATCAGGGAGGGACAAGAAGCTCCCTAGCTATGATGGAAGTATCAAAGATAATTCGCTGGGCAGAGTCTCACTCTTGCCACCTGTCAGCAATCCACATCCCGGGAGTGGAGAACTGGGAGGCGGATTTCTTAAGTCGTCAGACTTTTCATCCGGGGGAGTGGGAACTTCATCCGGAGGTCTTTGCCCAAATACTTCGACGTTGGGGCAAACCAGAGATAGATCTCATGGCGTCTCGACAGAACGCCAAGCTTCCTCGTTACGGGTCCAGATCCAGGGATCCAGGAGCAGTCCTGATAGATGCTCTGACAGCACCTTGGGACTTCAGGATGGCTTACGTGTTTCCACCCTTCCCGTTGCTTCCTCGATTGATTGCCAGAATCAAACAAGAGAGAGCATCAGTGATTCTAATAGCACCTGCGTGGCCACGCAGGACTTGGTATGCAGACCTGGTGGACATGTCATCCTGTCCACCTTGGTCTCTACCTCTGAAACAGGACCTTCTGATACAGGGTCCCTTCAAACATCAAAATCTAACTTCTCTGAAGCTGACTGCTTGGAAATTGAACGCTTGATTTTATCAAGACGTGGGTTTTCTGAGTCAGTTATTGATACCTTAATACAGGCTAGGAAACCTGTTACCAGAAAGATTTACCATAAGATATGGCGTAAATACCTATTTTGGTGTGAATCCAAAGGTTACTCTTGGAGTAAGGTTAGGATTCCTAGGATATTGTCTTTTCTACAAGAAGGTTTAGAAAAGGGTTTATCTGCTAGTTCATTAAAGGGACAGATCTCAGCTCTGTCCATTCTGTTACACAAACGTCTGTCAGAAGTTCCTGACGTCCAGGCTTTTTGTCAGGCTTTGGCCAGGATTAAGCCTGTGTTTAAAACTGTTGCTCCACCATGGAGTTTAAACCTTGTTCTTAATGTTTTACAGGGCGTTCCGTTTGAACCCCTTCATTCCATTGATATAAAGTTGTTATCTTGGAAAGTTCTATTTTTAATGGCTATTTCCTCGGCTCGAAGAGTCTCTGAATTATCAGCCTTACATTGTGATTCTCCTTATTTGATTTTTCATTCGGATAAGGTAGTCCTGCGTACTAAACCTGGGTTCTTACCTAAGGTAGTTACTAACAGGAATATCAATCAAGAGATTGTTGTTCCTTCTTTATGCCCAAATCCTTCTTCAAAGAAGGAACGTCTACTGCACAACCTGGATGTAGTCCGTGCTCTAAAATGTTACTTACAGGCAACTAAGGAATTTCGACAAACGTCTTCTCTGTTTGTCATTTACTCTGGGCAGAGGAGAGGTCAAAAAGCTTCCGCTACCTCTCTTTCTTTTTGGCTCGTAGCATAATTCGTTTAGCTTATGAGACTGCTGGACAGCAGCCTCCTGAAAGAATTACAGCTCATTCTACTAGAGCTGTGGCTTCCACTTGGGCCTTCAAGAATGAGGCCTCTGTTGAACAGATTTGCAAGGCTGCAACTTGGTCTTCGCTTCATACTTTTTCCAAATTTTACAAATTTGACACTTTTGCTTCATCGGAGGCTATTTTTGGGAGAAAGGTTCTTCAGGCAGTGGTTCCTTCTGTATAAAGAGCCTGCCTATCCCTCCTGTCATCCGTGTACTTTTGCTTTGGTATTGGTATCCCAGAAGTAATGATGACCCGTGGACTGATCACACTTAACAGAAGAAAACATAATTTATGCTTACCTGATAAATTCCTTTCTTCTGTAGTGTGATCAGTCCACGGCCCGCCCTGTTTTTAAGGCAGGTAAATATTTTTTAATTTATACTCCAGTCACCACTTCACCCTTGGCTTTTCCTTTCTCGTTGGTCCTTGGTCGAATGACTGGGAGTGACGTAGAGGGGAGGAGCTATATGCAGCTCTGCTGGGTGAATCCTCTTGCACTTCCTGTTGGGGAGGAGTAATATCCCAGAAGTAATGATGACCCGTGGACTGATCACACTACAGAAGAAAGGAATTTATCAGGTAAGCATAAATTATGTTTTTTTGGCTTGCCCCAGCAGTTGCAGCTAACATCGGTTAGCTGTCATCTATGTTTTCTGACTGCTTGATACACCCCCCCCTGATGACGTCAGACGGCTATGCAAATTAGCCATGCTCGCTGACACCGTTGACACGGACGCGGGACTATGTTGATCCATGCCTGTTTTTGAAACTTTTAACTGACATATCTTGTCAGCTCCCTCTCTGCAACACGCTGCAATCACTTTGACAGTATCTATCACATCTCATGCCAAGTAAGTTACCTGAACTAGAGACATTGCTGGCTGGTAGAGATATATATACAGGTAGCCCTCAGTTTACGCTGGGGTTAGGTTCCAGAAGGAATGGTTGTAAATCGAAACCGTTGTAAATTGAAACCCAGTTTATAATGTAAGTCAATGGGAAGTGAGGGAGATAGGTTCCAGGCCCCTCTGAAAATTGTCATAAGTAACACCTAATAAAGCTTTGAAATGAAGACTTTAAATGCTAAACAGCATTATAAACCTAATAAAATAATCAGACAACACAGAATATATAATTAAACTAAGTTAAATGAACAAAAACATTTGCTAAACAGCATTATAAACCTAATAAAATAATCACACAACACAGACTTCACTTGCATTTTTCTGCAAACAGTTCTTTCTATGCATTCCAATCTGGACTGATTTATAGACAGAAAGATCTTGTTCCTTTTAAATCTGCTTGATAGCTCATGTCTGGTTAAACTGATTAATTTCAGCTTGCTTAGCTTTGCTGCAACACAAGCGGACAGCTTCACCTACTGGCTATTTTAATAAATGCACTGCTTCTCAATGCTTTTCAATAGCAGTCACATGACTGGAAAAAAAGGTTGTTATTCTGAAACGGTGTAAATTGAACCGTTGTAAAACGAGGGCCACCTGTATATTTTTTTCCCTTTGAGATATAAATAGCGATCTTATGTTGCTGACTCTTTGTATGTATTGCAATCACACAGCTTTGAAATTATCTATATTACCCCTTAGGCTCAGTAGTCGGTGATGGTGTGATGACACCCTCTTTCTCTCTAAGATTAGTCTATGGATGCTATACGATCAACCTACTGATGTTCAACAGTTGACACACACATCTACATGCTTGCCTAAATCTTGACATATGTGTTTTTCTGGCTATGAGCCCTTTTTCTCTACTTGTCCTTTGTTTACTGAGAAGTATGTTTTACTGAGAGATACTGATGCACTAATGTTTAAATGCTGATATACTGCCTAGGTCCTGCAACTATCTTTTATTGAGCGCTGTTTCCTATAGACTGCCTTTATCAATGTTAAGTTGTTTCTTTGTGGTAGCTATTTCAGTAGGTCACACATCACATTGTAGGGGGACATTTTATTTCTTTGTGTGCACCTTGTGTGTTTTAGGTGCTACTCATATGTCATGTAATTTATTGTTTGAGAATATTTTTAAGATACACTTATATGGTTTGCACAATTATACTGTTTTTAACTATCACATTAGTAAAGGCAGGAATATTGTTAATATTGTTAATATATAATTATATATATATATATATGTGTGTGTGTGTGTGTGTGTGTGTGTGTATATATATATATATATATATTTACAGTAAGATCAGCACTCACCAGCATCACCAACCCCACTGTGCACAGCCAGAAGATCAATCCAAAACAGAAACAGCTTGCAGAACAGGATTCTGGTGAAAAAATCCCAGTGTATCCACAGCAGCATATAAAGCCAGCACCAGAGTATAGTTAAACACCTTTATTTAGACGAAATACATAATGTTTCGGCCCAAGCAGGGAGGCCTTGGTCACATGAAAAACAAGTCACCCCAGACAAGCATGCCTTCCAGCAATCTGTGCTAACACCCCATCTGGCAACCAGTGTTAACTTACACTGCTTTCCTTTCTACTTCAGGTCCCTGTCAGAAGTTGGATGAAGCGTTGTCTGCCCCACAGGTAAGTGTATTTTCCTTATACAGGGACTATGAGGACACTATGGGAAATTGAATCTCCTATATACCTTCCCCAGAGCCTGGGGGCTATATATATATTTAACCCTTTTTTCAGGGGATTTTCTTAGGCTTATGGGCAGTACTTTATTTTGTAGGGCACTGTGCAACAGTTAGCTGTCAGGATAGAATTGGCAAGGGATTTTGAGGCTGTCTGGGCTATAGCTCCGTGTTTTTTTTTATGAGAGTGTGTGTGTGTTTTTTTTTTGTGTTGGTTTTATTCTGTCAAGGGAGTTATTATTTTTTTAGGACGCTAAGTGTTTTCAACATTTGAAACGTTTCTTAATTTTTGGCAGCGCAGCAATAGTGCTGCTATCTTAATATTTATTTGCTTTGCACGTTAGATAATCAGCACTTTTTACTTCAGCACTCTGTTCCTCCTCTCAGGAAGTCATGTGACTTTTAGCGTGTATCGCTCTTGTTCTGTTTTTTCTAAACAGCTACGGAGGTGGCGTGCAGCACAGTAGTCAGCTTCAATACCGCTCTGATAGAGGTTCTTTTTGTAAATTCAATACTGATTGAGGGAGGTTGGTGAGTCCCCCCCAGTCACTTCTGGGATGTATATAGGTGCTGGAGATATATTTACTTTCAATGTATTATTAAAATATATTTTTTATTTTCCATTCTTCCTGTGGGAATCATTTCCTCAGTATGGAGGATAAAGTGTATTTGAGCAAAAATGTTCCTCCTTTTTCATTAGGGGACAAATGTCTATATTTTGAGGAGGCCCATGTGATACCACCTGCACAGTTATGTTCCTCATGTTTATCTTTCAGTCAGTTGCAGTCAAAGTCCAAAAAATCTAAATCTTTGTCTGTTGTTTCCAAGAAGTTTTTTTTTTTTTTATTATTTTTTTTTTTTTTTTTATAAATATTTTTATTGAGGTAAAGTTTGGCATACAAACAAGATATGTAAAACATTCCATAAGTGCCATCACAAGTAACATAGTGCAAGGTTCATCGTATAGTAAAAATGCTGCAAAGTGTTAACAGTGATATAAACTAGCAAAACAACAAAGTAAATAAGGTTAAAAAATAAAAAAGTTTTGTAAGAACACAATACAGTCTTGCCTGTGATGATTTAAGCCTCTCCTCTTATAAAAAAGGGCCACTCTTGCACCCCTGACTAAGTGTGAGTTTTACCATGATAGGAGGCTACAAACTATGTAGGAGATCACTCATGGATCTTATGCTATTTACCTCAGTTTTAATTATTTTTTAAAGTTATAGTAATTTTATATTTCTATATATTTAAATGCGATACAATCAAACTATCCTGCTAAATTAGAAAAAAAGAGGGATAAATGTTGTATTCAGTTATGTAGCAGGGCATACTTATAAAGAGTTTGGGGGTGCGGTATAGGTTAGAGAAACCACTTATTTAATCCTCCTACTACAGGAGGCACATTAAGTAAAAAAGGGAGGGAGGGGGGGAGGAGGTGGTAATTCAAGTTTAATGGTCTAGATGGAAGACTAGTGAGTACATAAATTGTCAGTTGTTATATGGGATAGTTAGCTGATTGTATACTGGATTGTGGTTGCCCTCAATTTAGAGAGGTCTAAGGACTAAACTACACCAATTGTAGTGGGTGACATGAGTCGCGGGGGTTTCCAAGAAGTTTAACCCTTCCGAGTCAACTACCCCTCAGGACTTGTTGCCCTTGACATGCCTTAACTTTCTCCTCAGTCTCCATCCCTAGTAGTTGCACCGTCAGTTCCCTGCGGCTCAGCTCAGTCCCTTTATGGGGGAATTTTTTTACCAGGAGACATTGCAGCATAGCTTCAATCAGCTGTTTCGGCTGCGCTGTGTTCCTTACCTATTGCAGGTAAGAGGATGAGAAAGGTTAAACATTTTTCCTCTTACAAGGGAATCTCTTCTCATACAGTTTGTCTCAAATATCTGAGGCTGACCATACCTCAGCAGCTTCTGAAGGTGACATATCTGACTCTGCTCCGGACAGCCCAGTGGAGTCCGAGGATGTTAATTTCAGATTCAAACTCTTAACACCTTTGACTGTTACTCAAGGAGGTGTTAGCTACTTTCAATGTCCCGGATCCAAAGGTGTCTGAGGCTCCTAAGATACCAAAACTGGACAGAGTTTATGATGTCAAACCCAGGACTCTGAAAGTCTTTCCAGTTCTGGCTCGTATGTCAGACATCATCTTCAAGGAGTGGGAGAAGCAGGGGATTATGTTCTACCTGTCCTCTAATTTTTATTAAAGTACAATTCCCAAGGTGGATGGTGCTATCTCCACCCTGGCCAAAATAACTACTATCCCTTTGGAGGATAGTACCTCCTTTTAGAGACCCCATGGATAGGAAATTGGAGGGTTTACCTACGGAGGATTTTTCATCAGCTTGATCTTCTATGGCAGCTGGCTGCAAGTATTGCGGCAGTGGCTGGAGCCGCCACTTGCTGGTGTGCTGAATTGATTTTGGAAGAGACTCCGTTAGAGGAGATTTAAGATCGAATTAAAGCTTTGAAAATAGTCAATTCCTTTATTTGTGATGCTAATATGCACATATCCTGCAGTGGGCAGAGTCCCACAATTGTCACATTTTGGCCATTTATATCCCGGGAGTAGACAATTGGGAAGCAGACAGACGTTCCACCCAAGGGAGTGGGCTCTTCATCTGGACATGTTTTCTGAGTTAACCCTCGGGTGGGGTGTTCCGGAGATACCAAGCTGCCCAGATACGGGTCCAGATCGAGGGACCCTCAAGCAGTGTTGGTGGACACATTAGTGGTTCCTGCCATTTGCCTTATGCCTTATCCCCAGGGTCATAGCCTGCATCAAACAGGAGTGGGCCTCAGTGATCCTAATTGCCCCAGCTTGACCTCGCAGGACTTGGTTTTCAGATCTGTTGAAGATGTCATCCTCCCCTCTGTGGAGGTTGCCTCTGAGTACGTATCTTCTACTTCAAGGTCTGTCCTTCATCAAAATCTAGATTCTCTGAAACTGACTGTGTGGAGATTGCACGCTTAGTCCTATTTAAAAGAGGTTTTTCAGATAGGGTAATTGACACTCTGATCCAGGCTGGTAAGCCTGTGATTTGTTGAATACACTATAAGGATTGGCACACCTATCTCTCCTGATGCTGTCCTTGGCACAAGGTGAGAGTTCCTCAAATTCTGTTGTTTCTCCAAGAGGGTTTGGAGAAAGGTTTGTCAGCTAGTTCCCTAAAGGGACAGATCTCTGCCCTTTTTTGTTTTGCTACACAAGAAGTTAGCTAATATTCCGGAAGTTCAGGCCCAGTTCAGAATCAGGCCTTTGTTTAAATCAGTTGCTCCTCCTTGGAGCCTTAATCTGGTTATTCAGGTTCTTCAACAGGCTCCATTTGAGACTATGCATTCTGTTGATATTAAACTTTTATCTTGAAAAGTTTTGTTTTTGATAGCTATTTCTTCTGCTTGTAGAGTTTCAGAATTATCTGCCTTACAGTTCTCCTCCCTTATCTTATTTTCCATGTGGATAAGGCTGTTCTTTGCACCAAATTGGGATTTCTTCCCAAGGTGGTCTCTGACCGCAATATCAATCAGGAGATCGTAGTTCCTTCTTTTTGTCCTAACCCTTCTTCTCGGAAGGAACGTGTGCTACACAACCTGGATTGGGTGCGTGCTTTAACGTTCTATCTCCAGGCTACCAAGGATTTTAGGCAATCTTCTTCCTTGTTTGTGGTGTACGCCAGTAGGCGCAAGGGTCAAAAAGCCACTGCAACTACTCCTTTCCTTTTTGCTGAGGAGTGTCATTCATTTGGCTTATGAGTAAGAGGGTCAGCAGCCTCCTGAGAGGATTACGGCTCACTCTTCCCGTGCTGTGTCTTCTTCTTGGGCTTTTAAGAATGAAGCATCCATGGAACAAATCTGTAAGGCGGCTACTTGTTCCTCTTTGCATACTTTTTCTAAATTTTACAAGTTTAATGTTTTTGCCTCAGCTGAGGCTTCTTTTGGGAGTAAAGTGCATCAAGCGGTGGTGCATTCAGTTTAGGTCCACCTGTCTTTGGTTTTCCCTCCCTGCCCATTCTGTATTCTTTCTGGCTTGGGTATTGGATTCCCAACAGTAATGAAAGTAATCATGGACTCTCCATGCCATTGGAACGAAAACAAATGTATGCCTACCTGATAAATTATATTCTATCCTGGAATGGAGAGTCCGACACAACCCACCTCCTTTTTAATTTGAAGGCAGCGTTTTTTCTAATTTCTGGCACCTATATACCCCTGGTGTTTCTCCTACTTTTTTCTTATTCCCTCTGCTGAATGACTGGGGGAGTATGGGAAGTGGGAGGGGATACTTAAGCTTTGGCTGGGGTGTCTTTGCCTCCTCCTGGTGACCAGGTGTTCAATTCCCAACAGTAATTAATAGAATTGTGGACTCTCCATGCCATGAAAGAAAATAATTTATCAGGTAAGCATACATTTTGTTTTTTACATTCAGATCTTTGATTCTGTGTTTGAAATCTTAATTAAGGCCTGAAAGCCAGTAACTGGAAATATTCATATAGTCTGTAGGACTTTATTTCTGCTCTTTCCGTTTTATTTCATAAGAAGATTGCTAATCTTCTTGATATTCATAGTTTTGTTCAGGCTTTGTTTCGTATCAAACCTGTAATCAAGCCCATTTTTCCTCCATGGGATCTTAACTTGGTGTAAAGGGTTTTGCATGTTCCTCCTTTTGAACCTAAAATTGACATTAAACTACTTTCTTTGAAAGAGTTATTTCTATTGGCTATTTCTTCTCCTAGAAGAGTTTCTATCTATCTATCTATTGGGTTCTTGTAAAGTGCGGCTATTCACCCGTAAGGGTCTCAAGGCACTGAGGGTTGCAGTTCAGTCGAAAAAGCCAGGTCTTGAGGTCCTTTCTGAACTTAGTTTCTGAGTCATCTGTTCTTACTTGTGAACCTTCTTGTATGATTTTTCATCAGGATAAATCTGTTTCACAGACATCATTTACCTTTTTGCCTAAGGTTGTTTCTCCAACATAGGTGTGTCCGGTCTACGGCGTCATCCTTACTTGTGGGATATTCTCTTCCCCAACAGGAAATGGCAAAGAGCCCAGCAAAGCTGGTCACATGATCCCTCCTAGGCTCCGCCTACCCCAGTCATTCTCTTTGCCGTTGTACAGGCAACATCTCCACGGAGATGGCTTAGAGTTTTTTAGTGTTTAACTGTAGTTTTTATTATTCAATCAAGAGTTTGTTATTTTAAAATAGTGCTGGTATGTACTATTTACTCTGAAACAGAAAAGAGATGAAGATTTCTGTTTGTATGAGGAAAATGATTTTAGCAACCGTTACTAAAATCCATGGCTGTTCCACACAGGACTGTTGAGAGGAATTAACTTCAGTTGGGGGAACAGTGAGCAGTCTTTTGCTGCTTGAGGTATGACACATTCTAACAAGACGATGTAATGCTGGAAGCTGTCATTTTCCCTATGGGATCCGGTAAGCCATTTTTATTCAGACAGTAAATAAGGGCTTCACAAGGGTTTATTAAGACTGTAGACATTTTCTGGGCTAAATCGATCATATTTACACATATTTAGCCTTGAGGAATCATTTAATCTGGGTATTTTTTGTAAAATAATATCGGCAGGCACTGTTTTAGACACTTTATTCTATAGGGGCTTTCCCTAATCATAGTCAGAGCCTCATTTTCGCGCCGGTATGGCGCACTTGTTTTTGAGAACAGCATGGCATGCAGCTGCATGTGTGTGGAGCTCTGATACATAGAAAAGTCTTTCTGAAGGCATCATTTGGTATCGTATTCCCCTTTGGGCTTGGTTGGGTCTCAGCAAAGCAGATTCCAGGGACTGCAAAGGGGTTAAATATAAAAACGGCTCCGGTTCCGTTATTTTAAGGGTTAAAGCTTCCAAATTTGGTGTGCAATACTTTTAAGGCTTTAAGACACTGTGGTGAAATTTTGGTGAATTTTGAACAATTCCTTCATACTTTTTCGCAATTGCAGTAATAAAGTGTGTTCAGTTTAATATTTAAAGTGACAGTAACGGTTTTATTTTAAAACGTTTTTTGTGCTTTGTTATCAAGTTTATGCCTGTTTAACATGTCTGAACTACCAGATAGATTGTGTTCTGACTGTGGGGAAGCCAAGGTTCCTTCTCATTTAAATAGATGTGATTTATGTCATAAAAAATTTAGTAAAATGATGCCCAAGATGATTCCTCAAGTGAGGGGAGTAAGCATGGTACTGCATCATCCCCTCCTTCGTCTACACCAGTCTTGCCCATACAGGAGGCCCCTAGTACATCTAGCGCGCCAATACTCCTTACTATGCAACAATTAACGGCTGTAATGGATAATTCTATCAAAAACATTTTAGCCAATATGCCCACTTATCAGCGAAAGCGCGACTGCTCTGTTTTAGAAAATACTGAAGAGCATGAGGACGCTGATGATATTGTTTCTGAAGGGCCCCTACACCAGTCTGAGGGGGCCAGGGAGGTTTTGTCTGAGGGAGAAATTTCAGATTCAGGAAAAATTTCTCAACAAGCTGAACCTGATGTGATTACTTTTAAATTTAAGTTGGAACATCTCCGCGCTCTGCTTAAGGAGGTGTTATCCAATTTGGATGATTGTGATTATCTGGTCATTCCAGAAACACTATGTAAAATGGACAAGTTCCTAGAGGCCCCGGGGCCCCCCGAAGCTTTTCCTATATCCAAGCGGGTGGCGTACATTGTTAATAAAGAATGGGACAGGCCCGGTATACCTTTCGTACCTCCCCCCATATTTAAAAAATTGTTTCCTATAGTCGACCCCAGAAAGGACTTATGGCAGACAGTCCCCAAGGTCGAGGGGGCGGTTTCTACTCTAAACAAGCGCGCCACTATACCCATAGAAGATAGTTGTGCTTTCCAAGATCCTATGGATAAAAAATTAGAAGGTTTGCTAAAAAAGATGTTTGTTCAGCAAGGTTACCTTCTACAACCAATTGCATGCATTGTCCCTGTCACTACAGCCGCGTGTTTCTGGTTCGATGAGCTAGAAAAGGCGATTATTAGTAATTCTTCTTCTTATGAGGAGATTATGGACAGAATTCGTGCTCTTAAATTGGCTAATTCTTTCACCCTAGACGCCACCTTGCAATTGGCTAGGTTAGCGGCGAAAAATTCTGGGTTTGCTATTGTGGCGCGCAGAGCGCTTTGGTTAAAATCTTGGTCAGCGGATGCGTCTTCCAAGAACAAATTGCTTGACATTCCTTTCAAGGGGAAAACACTGTTTGGCCCTGACTTGAAAGAGATTATCTCTGATATCACTGGGGGCAAGGGCCACGCCCTTCCTCAGGATAGGTCTTTCAAGGCCAAAAATAAACCTAATTTTCGTACCTTTCGCAGAAACGGACCAGCCCCAAGTGCTACGTCCTCTAAGCAGGAGGGTAATACTTCTCAAGCCAATCCAGCCTGGAGACCTATGAAAGGCTGGAACAAAGGAAAGCAGGCCAAGAAACCTGCCACTGCTCCCAAGACAGCATGAGATGCGGGCCCCCGATCCGGGACCGGATTTGGTGGGGGGCAGACTCTCTCTCTTCACTCAGGCTTGGGCAAGAGATGTTCTGGATCCTTGGGCGCTAGAAATAGTCTCCCAAGGTTATCTTCTGGAAGTGATTCATCCTGTTCCATTAAGAGAACGAGGGATGGGGTTCTACTCCAATCTGTTCGTAGTTCCCAAAAAAAGAGGGAACGTTCAGACCAATCTTAGATCTCAAGATCCTAAACAAGTTTCTCAAGGTTCCATCGTCCAAAATGGAAATCATTCGAACAATCCTTCCATCCAGGAAGGTCAATTCTTGACCACGGTGGATTTAAAGGATGCGTATCTACATATTCCTGTCCACAAGGAACATCATCGGTTCCTAAGGTTCGCATTCCTGGACAAGCATTACCAGTTCGTGGCGCTTCCTTTCGGATTAGCCACTGCTCCAAGGATTTTCTCAAAGGTACTAGGGTCCCTTCTGGCGGTGCTAAGACCAAGGGGCATTGCTGTAGTACCTTACTTGGACGACATTCTGATTCAAGCGTCGTCCCTTCCTCAAGCAAAGGCTCACACGGACATAGTCCTGGCCTTTCTCAGATCTCACGGATGGAAAGTGAACGTGGAAAAGAGTTCTCTATCTCCGTCGACAAGAGTTCCCTTCTTGGGAACAATAATAGACTCCTTAGAAATGAGGATTTTTCTGACAGAGACCAGAAAAACAAAACTTCTAAACTCTTGTCGGATACTTCATTCCGTTCCTCTTCCTTCCATAGCGCAGTGCATGGAAGTGATAGGTTTGATGGTAGCGGCAATGGACATAGTTCCTTTTGCGCGCATTCATCTAAGACCATTACAACTGTGTATGCTCAGTCAGTGGAATGGGGACTATACAGACTTGTCTCCGAAGATACAAGTAAATCAGAGGACCAGAGACTCACTCGTTGGTGGCTTTCCCTGGACAACCTGTCACAAGGGGTGACCTCCCGCAGACCAGAGTGGGTCATTGTCACGACCGACGCCAGTCTGATGGGCTGGGGCGCGGTCTGGGGATCCCTGAAAGCTCAGGGTCTTTGGTCTCGGGAAGAATCTCTTCTACCGATAAATATTCTGGAACTGAGAGCGATATTCAATGCTCTCAAGGCTTGGCCTCAGCTAGCGAGGGCCAAGTTCATACGGTTTCAATCAGACAACATGACGACTGTTGCGTACATCAACCATCAGGGGGGAACAAGGAGTTCCCTGGCGATGGAAGAAGTGACCAGAATCATTCAATGGGCGGAGACTCGCTCCTGCCACCTGTCTGCAATCCACATCCCAGGAGTGGAAAATTGGGAAGCGGATTTTCTGAGTCGTCAGACATTGCATCCGGGGGAGTGGGAACTCCATCCGGAAATCTTTGCCCAAATCACTCAACTGTGGGGCATTCCAGACATGGATCTGATGGCCTCTCGTCAGAACTTCAAGGTTCCTTGCTACGGGTCCAGATCCAGGGATCCCAAGGCGACTCTAGTAGATGCACTAGTAGCACCTTGGACCTTCAAACTAGCCTATGTATTCCCGCCGTTTCCTCTCATCCCCAGGCTGGTAGCCAGGATCAATCAGGAGAGGGCGTCGGTGATCTTGATAGCTCCTGCGTGGCCACGCAGGACTTGGTATGCGGATCTGGTGAATATGTCATCGGCTCCACCATGGAAGCTACCTTTGAGACGAGACCTTCTTGTTCAAGGTTCGTTCGAACATCCGAATCTGGTCCCACTCCAGCTAACTGCTTGGAGATTGAACGCTTGATCTTATCAAAGCGAGGGTTCTCAGATTCTGTTATTGATACTCTTGTTCAGGCCAGAAAGCCTGTAACTAGAAAAATTTACCACAAAATTTGGAAAAAATATATCTGTTGGTGTGAATCTAAAGGATTCCCTTGGGACAAGGTTAAGATTCCTAAGAGTCTATCCTTCCTTCGAGAAGGATTGGAAAAAGGATTATCTGCAAGTTCCTTGATGGGACAGATTTCTGCCTTGTCTGTGTTACTTCACAAAAAGCTGGCAGCTGTGCCAGATGTTCAAGCCTTTGTTCAGGCTCTGGTTAGAATCAAGCCTGTTTACAAACCTTTGACTCCTCCTTGGAGTCTCAACTTAGTTCTTTCAGTTCTTCAGGGGGTTCCGTTTGAACCCTTACATTCCGTTGATATTAAGTTATTATCTTGGAAAGTTTTGTTTTTGGTTGCAATTTCTTCTGCTAGAAGAGTTTCAGAATTATCTGCTCTGCAGTGTTCTCCTCCTTATCTGGTGTTCCATGCAGATAAGGTGGTTTTACGTACTAACCTGGTTTTCTTCCAAAAGTTGTTTCTAACAAAAACGTTAACCAGGAGATAGTCGTGCCTTCTCTGTGTCCGAAACCAGTTTCGAAGAAGGAACGTTTGTTGCACAATTTGGATGTTGTTCGCGCTCTAAAATTCTATTTAGATGCTACAAAGGATTTTAGACAAACATATTCCTTGTTTGTTGTTTATTCTGGTAAAAGGAGAGGTCAAAAAGCAACTTCTACCTCTCTCTCTTTTTGGATTAAAAGCATCATCAGATTGGCTTACGAGACTGCCGGACGGCAGCCTCCTGAAAGGATCACAGCTCCTTCCACTAGGGCTGTGGCTTCCACATGGGCCTTCAAGAACGAGGCTTCTGTTGATCAGATATGTAGGGCAGCGACTTGGTCTTCACTGCACACTTTTACCAAATTTTACAAGTTTGATACTTTTGCTTCTTCTGAGGCTATTTTTGGGAGAAAGGTTTTGCAAGCCGTGGTGCCTTCCATTTAGGTGACCTGATTTGCTCCCTCCCTTCATCCGTGTCCTAAAGCTTTGGTATTGGTTCCCACAAGTAAGGATGACGCCGTGGACCGGACACACCTATGTTGGAGAAAACAGAATTTATGTTTACCTGATAAATTACTTTCTCCAACGGTGTGTCCGGTCCACGGCCCGCCCTGGTTTTTTAATCAGGTCTGATAATTTATTTTCTTTAACTACAGTCACCACGGTATCATATGGTTTCTCCTATGCAAATATTCCTCCTTAACGTCGGTCGAATGACTGGGGTAGGCGGAGCCTAGGAGGGATCATGTGACCAGCTTTGCTGGGCTCTTTGCCATTTCCTGTTGGGGAAGAGAATATCCCACAAGTAAGGATGACGCCGTGGACCGGACACACCGTTGGAGAAAGTAATTTATCAGGTACACATAAATTCTGTTTTCTTCAGAAAACATTCACAGAGAAATTGTTCCGTCTTTGTGTCCTAATCCTAAAAATGCTTCAGAAAGATTTTTGCATAATTTGGATGTTGTTAGGGCATTGAAGTATTACATTGATGCTGCTAAGGCCTTTTGACAAACTTCCAGTTTGTTCATTAATTTTTCTGGTTCTAGGAAAGGTCAGAAAGCTTCTTTAGTTTCTTCTTCTCGGTTGAAACTATTGATTCACAAGGGTTACATGAAGGCGGGTCAGCCACCACCGCAGCAGATTACTGCTCATTCTACTAGATCAGCTTCCACTTCATGGTCCTTTAAGAATGAGGCTTCAAGTGACCAGATTTGCAAGGCAGCCATTTGGTCTTCTTTGCATACGTTTACAAAATTCTACCATTTTTATGTTTTTGCTTCTTCTGAAGCAGCCGTTGGTAGAAAGATTCTTCAGCCAGCTGTCTGTTAGATTTTTTGCCTTTTTGATTTATTTTAAGTGCATAAAAAATGTATTTTATTGGGGTTGTGGATTTAATTTCTCAGTGAAAAAAAAGTTTTTTTAAATCGTTCCCTTTATGTTAAAATTCGTGGACTCCACAGCTTGGGTATTAGTTCCCAGGAGTAATGGATTGTGGACTCTCACCGCCTATTTAAAAGAAAACATATTTTTGTTTTTTAGGGTTAATTTTTTCTTTAGCACATCTTTTTCCCCCCAGCTCTTTGTATAGCTACTACTCCTTTTTCTTACTTCACTTTGCTTGGCTATACGTTAGTCTGAGGTATGTGTGAGTTTTTTTTTTTTTTTATAGTGCTCTTGGGTTTGGGAATCTTTGCCGCCTCCTAGTGTTAAGGAAGAGTAATTCCCAGGAGTAATCGATCATGGACTCTCACCACCATGAAATAAATGAATTAATCAGGTAAGCATAAATGATCTACTTACTGAGAATACGTTTTGCTATATGCCGTCATATTGTTGTGTTATGTTGCCTGACTTTCTTATCTTACATTTACTTTATGTAAATGGTTTAATCTTTCACATTTCATTAAATCTGTTTCTGTCCCTGAGCCTTGCTCAGTTATTTGCACCAGGTTCTTCTCAACATCTCTCTCCTTGTGGTTCCTGTAATCCCAGTTCATTGTTTCTTTCTTCCCAGGCCGGGGCCTTCCTGCTGGGTTGGCAGAAGTGGAGATGATAGAGCGTGCCCGTGAGAAGCGAGCATGGGAAGCCACGTTACCCCCTCTGAATGACATCTCACAGCTGGAGAAGAGAAGGAAGATGATGGATGAGCAGGAAAGGAAAGAGTGGGCATTCAGAGAGCAGGAGATTGTGAAGTAGGTTCCTGGAGTCGTTTTCTCAAGCACAACCCTTATGCTGAGAACTATCTTTTGACTCTGGCGCTTTGGATATGATTGATATGTTGTTGCAGGTGGCAGACAGGGACACTTGTTACCTTTTTTTAATTCTGTAACAAAGCAAAACCTGTGTGTTCTTTTTGTAAAAAGTGAAGGACAAGTGGCCAGAATCAGATAGGTAATAAATAATGATTAGTTACGAGGTAATTAGATTTAAAAGTGAGATAATTTATTGGATTGAAAGATAAATAGACCATTTAACCAATACTGTAACAGACAATTAAACAATACTTCACTTTGGTGATAAATCAACATTTCTTTCCTATGACATGGAGAGTCCACAAATTCATTTCAATTACTAGTGGGAATTCAACTCCTGGCCAGCAGGAGGAGGCAAAGAGCACCCCAGCAGAGCTGTTAGGTGTCACTTCCCTTACCTATAACCCCCAGTCATTCTCTTTGCCTTGATCATTGGAGGATGTGCGAAGATGGTGTCTGAAGATATTTAATCCTTTAAGGGGTACTTTTCCCTGCAAGCAAGGATTGGGGCTATGCTGTGTCCATGTTAATCTCTTTAGTAAGAGTAATGGTGGCTTTTAGCAGTTAGAAAGCGGCGAGGTGGTCCTTAATTTATTTCTAACACTGATGCTACCCCTTGTATAGGAAACCAGAGTTGTTTACTCTGTTTTTCTTTCTCTTCAGGTCCCTGTCAGGATGAAGATTGCTTCTGGCAGCCCTGAATCTGGTGAGAAGACTACGTGGTACAGACAAAGACTTCTAACCATGAGTCCCTGTATTCCTGCCCCCATGGCTTGTGGTCAAAAGGGGTTTTACTGTGGATTAGGGACTTTTCTATTGCTGGGTTTCCTCCAGTGGGGGTGGGAATGAGGTAAGGTGACATTGTAGGCACTTTTTAATCATGGACTTCTGGTAGAGGTCTTAAGCATTCAGTGCTGATGCACTCCCTCTAAGCAGCGGTGGCTCTAGGGTTTTATCTAGTATGACTGGAGGCCACCGCTCGTTAGCATAAATGTACACTGCAGTACCTAGAGCGTTCCTTTCTAAATATTCCTTTTTAGGACTAAAGAATATACTTATTCTGTTTATTACGGCGCGCAGCTTAGGACGCCATTTTATGTGTGTGGCGCAGCTCCGGTTCAGTCCTCCTTTTCCCGCCGCTAGCAGTGTATGTTTGTATGGTAGGGCAAATCCTGCTGCTAGTAGCGATGAGGATTTCCCACTAATTAGACATGGGGTTGTGCCTAACTTAAAGTACCTCATGTATGGAGGCTGACACCAGTTCCCCTGTCTAACGCTATCTGCTGGATCCCTGTGATCTACGTGAGACCTGTCCTTCTCTGAAAGGAAGGATCGCAGCTTTGCCTTTCGTTCTACTCTCTTTTCTACTCTATCTCTCTCTTGTGATGAGGGATATTAATATAGGAGAACTTAGTGGTCTGGGGATATTTGATGACCAGCTGCTAAGTTTGCGGCAGGCTGTATTGACACGCTCCTTAAACCAGGAGCAGACCACTCTTTTAGCAGAGATTTTCAACATTTTTTTTATGAAAATGTATTTTCTTACCTGGGGTATAGTCTTTTTTTCAAATTTACTGTCTTTTAAATTTGCGGGCAGAATTAGGCTCGCAAGGGCGCAAAATGCCAACGTTTATTGCGTCAGTCTTGGCGCAAGATTTTTTTGGCACGAAGTTACGTTCGTTGACGCAAATTCGTCATTTCCGGCGTCTTAGTAGACGCCGAGTCCTTCACAAGGTTGCATCATCTATGACGCGAGTGTGTCGTTTCCGGACATTTTGGCGCCAAAAAATATTTTTCTGTTTGTTGCGCGTCATACTTGCCACCAAATATTTTCATTATTTAAGACCCCATTCCTATTTGCCTCTTGCCTTTTTTCTATGTCAGAGGGCTATGATGTTTGCATTTTTTCCCATTCCTGAAACTGCCATATAAGGAAATTGATCATTTTGCTTTATATGTTGTTTTTTTCTCTTACATTTGCAAGATGTCTCAATCTGATCCTGTCTCAGAAATCACTGTTGGAATCCTGCTGCTTGATAACAGTTCTACCAAAGCTAAGTGCATTTGTTGTAAACTTGTGGAGGTTATACCTCCAGCTGTGGTTTGTAATAGTTGTCATGATAAACTTTTACATGCAGAGAATGTATCCATCAGTAGTAGTTCATTACCTGTTTCTGTTCCCTCAACATCTAATGCACAAGATATACCTGTAAATTTAAAATAATTTATTTCTGATTCTATTCAGAAGGCTTTGTCTGCCAATTCCGCCTTCTAATAAACGTAAAATGTGTTTTAAAACTTCTCATAGAGTTGATGAAATTTCAAATGACCGGCAACATACTGATTTATCCTTCTCTGATGAGGCTCTATCTGATTCAGAAGATCCTGTCTCAGATATTGACACTGACAAATCATCTTATTTATTTGAAATGGAGTATATTTGTTCTTTGTTAAAAGAAGTGTTGATTACATTAGATATGGAGGAAACTAGTCCTCTTGATATTAAAACTTGTAAACGTTTAAATTCTGTTTATAAACCTCCTGTGGTTATTCCAGAGTTTTTTTCAGTTCCCGATGCTTTTTCTGATATGATTTCTAAAGAATGGAATAGGCCTGGTACTTCTTTTATTCCTTCTTCAAGGTTTAAAAAATGGTATTCTTTGCCAGCAGTTAGATTGGAGTTTTGGGAAAAGATCCCCAAAGTTGATGGGGCTATCTCTACTCTTTCTAAACGTACTACTATTCCTACGGAAGATAGTACTTCTTTTAAAGATCCTTTAGATAGAAAACTTGAATCTTATCTAAGGAAAGCTTATTTATATTCAGGTCATCTTCTTAGGCCTGCAATTTCTTTGGCTGATGTTGCAGCTGCTTCAACTTTTTGGTTGGAAACTTTAGCGCAACAAGTATCGGATCATGATTTGTCTAGCATTGTTAAGTTGATTCAACATGCTAATAATTTAATTTGTGATGCCATTTTTGATATCGTCAAAATTGATGTTAAATCTATGTCTTTAGCTATTTTAGCTAGAAGAGCTTTGAGGCTCAAATCTTGGAATGCTGATTTGACTTCTAAGTCCAGATTGCTATATCTTTCTTTCCAAGGTAATAAGTTATTTGGTTCTCAGTTGGATTCAATAATTTCAAGTGTCACTGGGGGAAGGGAGTTTTTTGCCTCAGGATAAAAGACCTAAGGGTAAATCTAAAGCTTCTAACCGTTTTCGTTCCTTTCGACAAAATAAGGAACAGAAACCTAATCCTTCCCCCAAGGAATCTGTTTCCAATTGGAAGCCTTCTTCAAATTGGAATAAATCCAAGCCATTTAAGAGATCAAAGCCAGCCCCCAAAGTCTGCATGAAGGTGCGGCCCTCATTCCAGCTCAGCTGGTAGGGGGCAGATTAAAATTTTTCAAAGATGTTTAGATCAATTCGGTCCAAAATCATTGGATTCAGAGTATTGTCTCTCAGGGGTACAGAATAGGATTCAGAGTAAGAACGCCTGTGAGAAGATTTTTTCTCTCACGCATTCTAGCAAACCCAGAAAATGCTCAGGCTTTCCTGAAGTGTGTTTCAGACCTGGAGTTATCAGGGGTAATCATGCTAGTTCAGTTTCAGGAAAAGGGTCTGGGGTTTTATTCAAATCTATTCATTGTCCCAAAGAAAGAAAATTCATTCAGACCAGTTCTGGATCTAAAGATTTTAAAATAGATAAGTAAGAGTACAAACTTTCAAAATGGTGACTATAAGGACTATTCTGCCTTTTGTTCAGCAAGGGCATTATATGTCCACAATAGACTTACAGGATGCATATCTTCATATTCCGATTCATCCGGATCACTATCAGTTCCTGAGATTCTCTTTTCTAGACAAGCATTACCAATTTGTTGCTCTTCCTTTTGGCCTAGTGACAGCTCCAAGAATCTTTTTAAAGAAACTCGGTGCCCTACTCTCTGTAATCAGAGAGCGGGGTATTGCAGTGTTTCCTTATTTGGATAATATCTTGGTACTTGCTCAGTCTTTACGTTCTGCAGAATCTCACACAAATCAACTAGTGTTGTTTGTTCGAAGAAATGGTTGGAGGATCAATTTACTAAAACGTTATTTGATTCCTCAGACAAAGGTAACCTTTTTAGGTTTCCAGATAGATTCAGTGTCCATGACTTTGTCTCTAACAGACAAGAGACATTTGAAATTGGTTGCAGCCTGTCGGAACCTTTCGTCTCAGTCATTCCCTTCAGTAGCTATGTGCATGGAAGTTATAGGCCTCATGACTGCAGCATCGGACGCGATCCCCTTTGCTCGTTTTCATATGAGACCTCTCCAGCTTTGTATGCTGAACCAATGGTGCAGGGATTATACAAGGATATCACAATTAATATCCTTAAATCCCAATGTTCGACTTTCTCTGACTTGGTGGTTAGATCACCATCGTATAATTCTAGGGGCCTCTTTCGTTTGTCCAACCTGGACTGTGATCACAACAGATGCGAGTCTTTCAGGTTAGGGAGCTGTTTGGGGATCTCTGACAGCACAAGGGGTTTTGAAATCTCAAGAGGCGAGATTACTAATCAATATTTTGGAACTCCGTGCGATTCTCAGGGCTCTTCAGTTTTGGCCTCTGTTGAAGAGAGAGACGTTCGTTTGTTTTCAGACAGACAATATCACAACTGTGGCATATGTCAATCATCAGGGTGTGACTCACAGTCCTCAAGCTATGAAAGAAGTCTTGGATACTTGTTTAAGGCGCAATCCAGCTCCTGTCTAATTTCTGCGGTTCGTATCCCAGGTATAGACAATTGGGAAGCGGATTACCTCTGCTCTTTCTGTTTTATTTCACAGAAAGATTGCTAAACTTCCTGATATTCATTGTTTTGTGCAGGCTTTTGTTCGTATCAAGCCTGTCATTAAATCAATCTTTCCTCCTTGGAGTCTTAATTTGGTTTTGAAGGCTTTACAGGCTCCTCCTTTTGAGCCTATGCATTCTTTGGACATTAAACTACTTTCTTGGAAAGTGTTGTTTCTTTTGGCCATCTCTTCTGCTAGAAGAGTTTCTGAATAATCCGCTCTCTGTTGTGAATCTCCTTTTCTGATTTTTCATCAGGATAAGGCAGTTTTGCAGACTTCATTTAAATTCTTACCTAAGGTTGTGAATTCTAACAACATTAATAGAGAAATTGTTGTTCCTTCCTTGTGTCCTAATCCTAAGAATTCTTTGGATAGATCTTTACATTCTTTGGATGTGGTGAGAGCTCTGAAATATTATGTTAAAGCTACAAAAGATTTCAGGAAGACTTCTAGTCTATTTGTTATCTTTTCTCATTCCAGGAAAGGTCAGAAAGCTTCTGCCGTTTCCTTAGCTTAGTGGTTAAAGCTTTTGATTCATCAAGCCTATTTGGAGTCGGGTCCAGCCCCGCCTCAGAGAATTACAGCTCATTCTACTAGATCAGTTTCCACTTCCTGGGCTTTTAAGAATGAAGCTTCAGTTGATCAGATTTGTGAAGCTGCTACTTGGTCTTCTTTGCATACATTTACTAAATTCTACCTTTTTGATGTATTTTCTTCTTCGGAAGCAGTTTTTGGTAGAAAAGTTCTTCAGGCAGCTGTTTCAGTTTGATTTTTCTGCTTTTGATTTAATTTTTTTCCCTCACATTTATGAGAATTAACTTATATTTTGGGTTGTGGATTAATGTTTCAGCGGAAAATGGCTGTTTTTATTTTTATCCCTCCCTCTCTAGTGACTCTTGCGTGGAGTTCCACATCTTGGGTATTGCTATCCCATACGTCACTAGCTCATGGACTCTTGCCAATTACATGAAAGAAAACATAATTTATGTAAGACCTTACCTGATAAATTAATTTGTTTCATATTGGCAAGAGTCCATGAGGCCCACCCCCTTTTTTATGGTTGTTATGTTATTTTTTTGTATAAAGCACAATTATTTCCAAATTTCCTTTTGTTGATGCTTTTTACTCCTTTCTTTATCACCCCACTTCTTGGCTATTCATTAAACTGAATTGTGGGTGTGGTGAGGGGTGTATTTATAGGCATTTTGAGGTTTGGGAAACTTTGACCCTCCTGGTAGGATTGTATATCCCATGCGTCACTAGCTCATGGACTCTTGCCAATATGAAAGAAATGAATTTATCAGGTAAGTTCTTACATAAATTTATGTTTTTATTATCCTTCTTTAAGAATGTTCATGTTTGATGCTTCTGAAGGATGTATGTTATATATATATATGATGTTTCATATAGCATAATCCTCTGAGGGATTTCATTTTATGATGAAAATCTGGCTATTTATACCTTGAAAATTCCCCTCTTTAAGGTTTTCAACTTTTATTCCTCTGAGGGATATTAATTAATGATGTTCATCTGCCTATTTATAGGTTGGGTTTTATCCTCTGAGGGATTACATTTATGGGGGCCTAGTTATCAAGCCGTCAACCTCAAATACGCTGGAATTCCGCAGCGTATTTGTGGCGCGGCTGATTCGCCTTAGTTATCAAAGGCTCGAGACCGGCAAAAGTAGAATTTTGTGACGTAAACTTCGATCCGCCGGACTCAGTCCGACACAGATCGATTCTTACGTCACTCCAGATGGTCCGCACACAAGTGCGGCACAATCTCACTACTTTTGCTAGTTATCAAAAAACTAGCAGGTACGCTCGGCACTTTTACGGCCCAGCGTACCTGGTTTTCAAAGCGCCAGCCTGGAGGCGGCGGATCCCATAGGAATCAATGGGAGTCTGACCATAGCGAAAGTACAAGTTCGCTGCTGACAGACATCCCATTGATTCCTATGGGAGCTGTCTACACCTAACACCCTAACATGTACCCCGAGTCTAAACACCGCTAATCTGACCCCCCCTACACCGCCGCAACTAAATAAAGTTATTACCCCCTAAACCGCCGCTCCCGGAGCCCACCGCAAGCTACTCTATACATATTAACCCCTAAACCGCCGCTCCCGGAGCCCACCGCAACTATGATAAATGTATTAACCCCTAAACCGCCGCTCCCTGAACCCGCCGCAACCTATATTAAATGTATTAACCCCTATCCTGCCCCCCTACACCGTCGCCACCTATAATAAATTTATTAACCCCTAATCTGCCCCCCCTACACCGTCGCCACCTATAATAAATTTATTAACCCCTATCCTGCCCCCCACTACGCCGCCGCCACTGTAATAAAATTATTAACCCCTAAACCTAAGTCTAACCCTAACCCTAACGCCCCCCTAACTTAAATATTAATTAAATAAATCTAAATAAATTAACTATTATTAACTAAATGAATCCTATTTAAAACTAAATACTTACCTTTAAAATAAACCCTAATATAGCTACAATATAAATAATAATTATATTCTAGCTATCTTAGGATTTATATTTATTTTACAGGTAACTTTCAATTTATTTTAACCATGTCCAATAACTATTAAATAGTTATTAACTATTTAATAGCTTACCTAGCTAAAATAAAGAGAAATGTACCTGTGAAATAAATCCTAACCTAAGTTACAATTACACCTAACACTACACTATACTTTAATAAATTATTCCTATTTAAAAATAAATACTTACCTGTAAAATAAACCCTAAGATAGCTACAATGTAATTAATAATTATATTATAGCTATCTTAGGATTTATATTTATTTTACAGGTAACTTTGTATTTATTTTAGCTAGTTAGAATAGTTATTAAATAGTTATTAACTATTTAATAACTACCTAGCTAAAAGAAATACAAAATTACCTGTAAAATAAATCCTAACCTAAGTTACAATTAAACCTAATACTACACTATCATTAAATTAACTAAATAAACTACATACAAATAACTACAATTAAATACAATTACATAAACTAACTAAAGTACAAAAAATAAAAAAAGCTAAGTTACAAAAAATAAAAAAATAAGTTACAAACATGTTAAAAATATTACAACAATTTTAAGCTACTTACACCTAATCTAAGCCCCCTAATAAAATAACAAACCCCCCCAAAATAAAACAAATCCCTACCCTATTCTAAATTAAATAAATTTCAAAGCTCTTTTACCTTACCAGCCCTTAAAAGGGCCATTTGTGGGGGCATGCCCCAAAAAGTTCAGCTCTTTTGCCTGTAAAAGAAAAATACAACTCCCCCCAACATTAAAACCCACCACCCACATACCCCTAATCTAACCCAAACCCCCCTTACAAAAACCTAACACTAATCCCCTGAAGATCATCCTACCTTAAGTCGTCTTCACTCAGCCGAGCCACCGATGGAACTGAAGAGGACATCCGGAGCGGAAGAAGTTAATCCTCCAAGCGGCGCTGAAGAAATCTTCCATCCGATGAAGTCATCATCCAGGCGGCGCTGAAGAAGTCTTCGATCCGGCCGATGTCATCTTCAAAGAGGCGCTGAAGAGGTCTTCTATCCGGGCGAAGTCATCTTCCAAGCCGGGTCTTGAATCTTCCTTCCGCCGACGCGGAACCACCTTCTTCACCGACGGACTACGACGAATGACGGCTCCTTTAAGGGACGTCATCCAAGATGGCGTCCCCTCAATTCCGATTGGCTGATAGGATTCTATCAGCCAATCGGAATTAAGGTAGGAAAAATCTGATTGGCTGATGGAAGATGACTTCGCCCGGATAGAAGACCTCTTCAGCGCCTCTTTGAAGATGACATCGGCCGGATCGAAGACTTCTTCAGCGCCGCCTGGATGATGACTTCATCGGATGGAAGATTTCTTCAGCGCCGCTTGGAGGATTAACTTCTTCCGCTCCGGATGTCCTCTTCAGTTCCATCGGTGGCTCGGCTGAGTGAAGACGACTCAAGGTAGGATGATCTTCAGGGGATTAGTGTTAGGTTTTTGTAAGGGGGGTTTGGGTTAGATTAGGGGTATGTGGGTGGTGGGTTTTAATGTTGGGGGGGGGGTTGTATTTTTCTTTTACAGGCAAAAGAGCTGAACTTTTTGGGGCATGCCCCCACAAATGGCCCTTTTAAGGGCTGGTAAGGTAAAAGAGCTTTGAAATTTATTTAATTTAGAATAGGGTAGGGATTTTTTTTATTTTGGGGGGGTTTGTTATTTTATTAGGGGGCTTAGATTAGGTGTAAGTAGCTTAAAATTGTTGTAATATTTTTAAAATGTTTGTAACTTATTTTTTTATTTTTTGTAACTTAGCTTTTTTTATTTTTTGTACTTTAGTTAGTTTATGTAATTGTATTTAATTGTAGTTATTTGTATGTAGTTTATTTAGTTAATTTAATGATAGTGTAGTATTAGGTTTAATTGTAACTTAGGTTAGGATTTATTTTACAGGTAATTTTGTATTTCTTTTAGCTAGGTAGTTATTAAATAGTTAATAACTATTTAATAACTATTCTAACTAGCTAAAATAAATACAAAGTTACCTGTAAAATAAATATAAATCCTAAGATAGCTATAATATAATTATTAATTACATTGTAGCTATCTTAGGGTTTATTTTAACGGTAAGTATTTATTTTTAAATAGGAATAATTTATTAAAGTATAGTGTAGTGTTAGGTGTAATTGTAACTTAGGTTAGGATTTATTTCACAGGTAGCTTTCTCTTTATTTTAGCTAGGTAAGCTATTAAATAGTTAATAACTATTTAATAGTTATTGGACATGGTTAAAATAAATTGAAAGTTACCTGTAAAATAAATATAAATCCTAAGATAGCTAGAATATAATTATTATTTATATTGTAGCTATATTAGGGTTTATTTTAAAGGTAAGTATTTAGTTTTAAATAGGATTCATTTAGTTAATAAGAGTTAATTTATTTAGATTTATTTAATTAATATTTAAGTTAGGGGGGCGTTAGGGTTAGGGTTAGACTTAGGTTTAGGGGTTAATAATTTTATTACAGTGGCGGCGGCGTAGTGGGGGGCAGGATAGGGGTTAATACATTTATTATAGGTGGCGACGGTGTAGGGGGGGCAGATTAGGGGTTAATAAATTTATTATAGGTGGCGACGGTGTAGGGGGGGCAGGATAGGGGTTACTAGGTATACTGTAGGTGGCAGCGGTGTCCGGGAGCGGCGGTTTAGGGGTTAATACATTTATAAGACTTGCGGCGGGGTCTAGGAGCGGCGGTTTAGGGGTTAATACATTTATAAGAGTTGCGGCGGGGTCTAGGAGCGGCGGTTTAGGGGTTAGTAACTTTATTTAGTTGCGGGGGGCTCCGGGGGCGCCGGTATAGGGGGTAGAACAGTGTAGTTTAGTGTGAGTGCTTAGTGACAGGCTAGCAATAAAGCTGGGAAAAAGCCGAAGGGCAGCGAGATCGGATGAGTGATAACTGTCACAGTCCGCTGCTCATCGCCCCGCGGCTTTTTGACAGCTTTATTTGATAACTTAGGCGAACGTATTCAAGGTCCGCGGCGGCGAAGGTAGGCGAGCTTAGGCGGACGTATTGGGCCGGCGAAGCCAGAAAAGTAGACGGCTTGATAACTACCCCCCATGATGTTCATCTAATTATTTGTTTGTTGAAATTTCCCCTTCTTTAAGGTTTTCAACTTGTATTCCTAAGGGATATTACTTAATGATGTACATAACCCCAAGTGCTATATGTGTATTCTTCTTATGAGGAAGGACTCTCCCTTTTCTTGGACTTGTGCAATGATGTATATCTATCTACTTATATGTGAGATTAACCTTTCTCTAAAGTTTTCAACTTTTTATTCCTTTGAGGGATATTAATAAAGGCTTCGGATATATACATTTTTATATATTCTAAGTGTATGTGCGCTGTTTTTTATTCTCTTTTATAGTGTAGAGATCTGCAGCTAAGACTATGTCAGCATCTTTGGTCTTAGGAAATATTTAGTGTTATAACACTAATATGATTTAGACCTTTTTTTCCTTCCATAAGGCAGGGAGAGCCCATGACTTCATTCCTTACTGTTGGGAAATACAACACCTGGCCACCAGGAGGAGGCAAAGACACCCCAGCCAAAGGCTTAAATATCCCTCCCACTTCCCCTATCCCCCAGTCATTCTTTGCCTTTCACTACTATAGGAGGTGGCAGAGAAGTGTCAGAAGATTTGGATAGTCCTGTAATGGTTATGTTCCCTTCAAGAAAGGACTGGAGTTTTAAGTAATCATGTCAACCTCTCAGTAAGAGTATTGATGAAGATTCCGGAGATGCTGGGAAAGTTTTTCTGCGAACCCATCCAGATTGTCGCCTAACAGCTCCTGAGCAATCAGTGTTGACGAGTTTCACTGCTTGCTGTTACACACTCAAGTCCATGTCAGAGCGTCTGTCACACTTGAGAGACTGTGCCTGTTCCACAGCATGGAACCTGGAGGGTAAGACTGTTTTTATATATACATTTTTCTATTCAGGGTCACAGTGTGGCTCCTTTATACCTCAATAGGATCAAGGGTTAATTTCTCCTTCAAGGATATTATTTGAGCAGCTAGGGGTTATTTATAACTGCTTTAATGTGAGAGTTTTTTTGGCTCATAGACTGTATGCTTTTGGCTTGGAACAAACAGATTTTACTTTCGTTTTTTAGTGTTGCGCAATTTATAATAGATTAGCGCCTTTTTCATAGCAGGGGAAGTCCTGTCTTTTGCCCCACGTGACGGGTGGGTCTTTTCATTTCCTACGATCCTGCTGCGGACATCATTCCTAAGGAAAGCGTTTTCACTGTTAGCTGTCTGGGTCTAGGAGGTGGTGAGTGCCCTAGCCATTGGGATTATAAAGGTGAGATTTTTTGAATAAAAGTGTTTACTTTTTGTCTGTCCTTCTGTAAATATATCTTGGCTATGGAGGACACTGATACTACATTAGAAGGTTCCGCTCCTTCTTCAATACTGATTAAAATTTCCTGTTTATATTGTGAGGAGACCGTGGTTTGCCCGCCTGCTCACTTTTGTTCCATTTGCCTAAGCACTGTTCTAAAGTCTAATAAGAGTGACAAGTCTGCTAATACTCATAGTGCTATTAGCCCCTCTGAGCCGTCTACCTCTCAGGAATCGGGGTCCGGAGAGATTACTACCCTCTCTACAGTACCCCGCTCCACATGCAGTTCCCCACGGCTCAACTACTCCTCCATCCGGAGGGTCCTTTTTTCCGGGGGACTTTACCGCGCAGTTACAATCAGTGGCGTCTGTGGCCCTAAGTGCCTTACCTCACTCTAGCAAATGTAAGAGAAAGGTTAATCATAGTTCTCCTGACCTAGAGTCATCTAAATATTTGTCGGATTTAGCTACTATGTCCCAGCTCATCCGAGGATGAGTTAACCTCTGTAGCTTCAGAGGGTGAACTTTCTAAATCGGAGACTTCAGTTTCTAAACCTCCTTCAGCGGAGGAACTTTAGATTTAAAATAGAGCATCTGCGTTTTTTAGTAAACGTGGTTCTGTCTACGCTAGAGGTTCCAGAGGCTACACTCCCTGAGGAACCTAAAATCTCTAAATTAGACAGGGTTTATGAAGACAGGAAGGTTCCTCTGACTTTTCCTGTGCCGGTTAAGATGGCGAACATTGTTAGTAACGAATGGGAAAGAATAGGAACTTCTTTTTACCCCTAGTCTACTTTTAAAAAATGATTCCCGGTCCCTGACTCTCAATTAGATTTGTGGGGCTCCATCCCAAAGGTGGATGGCTCTATTTCTACGCTGGCTAAGCGTATCACTATCCCTCTGGAGGATAGTTCTTCTTTTAGAGAGCCTATGGATAAGAAAATGGAAACCTTTCTGAGGAAGATGTTTCAACATACAGGGTTTTTATTTCAACCAGCAGCAGCTGGAGCCGCGGTTGCTGGAGCAGCTACCTACTGGTGCGACACTCTGTCGGAAGCTCATTGATATTTTAGATATTTTAATGTTTGATTTCTCATACCGTTTTGTTCCTCTGCCCCCTGCTCATTTCCTGGTTTAGTTATGTTACATGTAAGAGCGGTCCCACCCGCTCTATACGTGTTCATCCGTGTGCGTGAAGTTGTAACTAGTTACGATTGCTTTGTGCCGATGCGGCTAAGTCATTAGCTGTGTTTCCCTGTTGAGACTGTTCCGTGTCTCATGAACGCACTTCTATACAGGGACTAAATTCAATGAGAGATGCATGCACAATTGAAGGTGGGGGCGTAGAGTGAATATTTTCAGATACCACTGGGGGACCAATAAAATTAGTTAAAGTGATATTCGTCATCGCAAAATAAAGTGGGGTTTTTTTGAGGCATCCGATGGAACGGCGATATAGTGATGCGGATTGTAAGGTACAATAATGTGATAAATAGAGAAGATTTTTCATAATCATGAATTGAACTCAACATATTTTAAGCAGTATTTTGCATTGCCACATAAAGCTTGTGGATAGTTTACTGAATCATGAAAGAAAAAAATTGGGTTTAGTATCCCTTTAACTCAATAAAAGATCATTATGAAATATCAGCCAGAGGACCCCTGAATCTGGTCTTGAAACTCTGCAACACCAGAAGCAAGTGGTATAACACCAGTCCTGTCTTATAGTCTGTTTGACTTCAGAATTTACAAGCTTTAGAAAATTGTACAAATCTGATTACTCGTTCCACAGGAATCACGGAAACAAATTTATAAAATTATTTTGCAAATAGTGAAACATTAAGCCTAATTTAAAAAAAACTTACTCAGTGCAAAGTGATGGTGTTGTAGGTACAAGAACTTATCAAGGATTAATATGGTGGATTCACTCTTATTGCCAATGTACAGTCATCTGATTAAGATATTAAAATCTAAATAGATTTCATACACCCCCCTCTAAAAATGGCTGCTGCCATTTTGGAACTTAGGTTACACTGCAGGTATTTGAAGGATAGTTACTGCACATGTGCAAACAAGTCAGTACTGGAATGCAGTGAAATCTAGATTTCAACATGGCGGCACTCATGCCTAGAGTGAAGCGGGAAATATCCTCAATACTATTAATTATGTATACAGGTGGCCCTCAATTTACGTTGGTTTAATTTGCGCCGTTTTAGAATATAAACCTTTTTTTCAGTCATGTGACTGCTATTGGAAAGCATTGAGAAGCACTGTATTGATTAAAATAGCCAGTAGGTGAAGCTGTCCGTTTGTGTTGCAGCAAAGATATGCAAAGCCAGACACAGAAACAGGCTGGAATTAATTAGTCTAGCTAGACATGAGCTATCGAGCAGTTTTCATAGGAACAAGATCTTCCTGTCCATAAATCAGTCCAGATTGGAATGCAGAAAGAACTGTTTGCAGAAAAATGCAAGTAAAGTCTGTGTTGTGTGATTATTTTATAAGGTTTATATTGCAGTTTAGCAAATGTTTTTGTTCATTTAACTTAAATTAATTATATATTCTGTGTTGTGTGATTATTTGATACTGTTTATAATGCTGTTTAGCATTTAAAGTCTTCATTTCAAAGCTTTAAAAATAATGTATTAGGTGTTACTTATGACAATTTGAGAGGGGCCTGGAATCTAACTCCCTCACTTCCCATTGACTTACATTATAAACTGGGTTTCAATTTACAACGGTTTCAATTTACAACCATTCCCTCTGGAACCTAACCCCGGCGTAAACTGAGGGCTACCTGTGTGTATATGTATGTGTATATTTAAGTTTGAAGATGTGCTAAAGCCAATGTTTTTATGAATAAACAACAGTGAACCATTATCTACTTATTTTTGAGAGTTTATATATTGTCTGGTATAGCAGGCTTGGGATTGATTCCTCTACAACCGAGTGAGTGATATTGGTTCAACGTGTTTAAATGAGTAAATATTTTGCTTATTCTGAATGTGATGGGAGGGGGGGGGGGGGGCTTATACAATTTTTGCTTTCTACTTTTTTACTCTGGACTGGTGTGAGATGCTGGTTCTAAGAGTTTGTTTGCTGCACTAGGCTCCAGGAGGCTCGCTTGCAAGTGCTGAAGATGCTTCTAATGCAGCGGGAGGAGAAACAAGCTGAGATCAACGGAAAGAGACTGGACTCGCACTGGTGTAAGCGACAGACAGAGAAGGAAGAACGAATGAAACAAATCCGTAAAGAGCATATTAAAGGTATGGAAATAAGTTTAGTGTTTGTAATTAGAAAAGAGGGATCAGTATCTTTTATAATAAACAAAATATTCTATCAACTGAATTTACCAAAAAACAACAAATAGAGTTTAGCAATGCAGGGCAGCTTTGTCTGTCAAATAGTGGGATATCTGAAGAAGGGGAGAGACCCTGATTGCAGCCTGGCCAGGAAATTGGTTCTGTTTTTCAACCTAACACCCTACTCGCACGGAAATCTGATTGCATAATCTCAAATGCGCTAACCCAGCATGAAAATATTAATATTTCACATTCCAATGTTCTTCACATAGCAGAATATGTTCTATTTATTCACAAATAAATGTTTCTAAAATATATATCTATACCTGTGTATATAGATGAATGTATATAGGTATATCTATTTATAAATACTTAGAACATATTCCCCTATTTGCAGAAGTAAATACACAGTATAACACTTTTTTTTAAATACGAACTTAACTGCAAAGGGCTCCAATGCACTTATATATATGTCTATGTATGTGTACATATGTATTTATGTGTGTATATATGCCTGTAAATACATATATACACAAATAAATACATATGTACACACATATAAATAAATATATATACTTACATAAACATATTTAGAGATGTATATGTATCTCTGTTAAAGTCCTTTGCACCTGAGACCTCATATCTGTGAATCCGTATAACTTTTTTTGTGCAATTTATTTTAAAATATTTTTTTTAGCTAGTGTTATTATGAGTGTAATTATACTTTTCAATGTATTTTTGTTGTGTCTTGTGACACTTTTTTGTTTTGCGAAACAGTTCATTAGAGTTCTGAGGATGTGCTATCTTATTGTGCATTAACATCAATTGTGTTCCAAGCGATTGCGTTTACTTTTCAATATCAGCGCTTCAGCCACGATAAACCCCTTTTTGCTTGCACGTAACTGTTAGTGCGCTACCCGTAATCTGGCTCTTTATGTATCATTTGAGAGTTGAAATATTTCTGTTTTATACGAAGCAAATAGTGTGGTTTATTGTCTCACACTGTAGCCTTAAACAATTAGTTACTGCATACCTGTGTACCAATGTTATGAAGTGTTTACATAAACAGTCTTTATAAGTTTGCAAAGTCTTGATTTACTTTGCAGCACCAACACCCAATTTTCCACCGCCAATCATTTTCTATGTGGCTGGATTTTGCTTTTGCCTTGATCGGACAGAAAAAAAGTTTTTTTGTTTTTTTTAAAAATAATAAATAACATTTTACATGCACTCTAGTCGTTTATCAAAGAGAGACCTGCAAGATATTTCGTAAATGTATGAAAAAGATCTGGCTTTACATACCCCTATAATAAAATACCAGAACATTTTACAGAATATGTATTGTAATGCCCAGCGCCCGCTAGAACAGGAAAACTTACCCTGTGTTTGCTTTATCTCCTAGCGATCAGGAAACTGACTCATAAGATGGGCAACGTGGAAGGCAAGCTGGAGAGACGGAACATCATTCAGGAGTACTCAAACTATGGCTCGCAGACCTATGCCCCACTATCCCGCATTGGCTTCTTCCCAGACCAGCTGTCTGAAAACTATATAGTGAAAAGCGCCTTCCTCAGCTCATACCAAGGTGAGGCTCTCTCTGGCGTAGATGATATTGCCGGTGTTAGCTTTTACTATATAGTGAAAAGCGCCTTCCTCAGCTCATACCAAGGTGAGGCTCTCTCTGGCGTAGATGATATTGCCGGTGTTAGCTTTTACTATATAGTGAAAAGCACCTTCCTCATCTCATACCAAGGTGAGGCTCTCTCTGGCGTAGATGATATTGCCGGTGTTAGCTTTTACTATATAGTGAAAAGCGCCTTCCTCAGCTCATACCAAGGTGAGTCTCTCTCTGACGTAGATGATATTGCCGGTGTGAGCTTTACTATATAGTGAAAAGCGCCTTCCTCAGCTCATACCAAGGTGAGTCTCTCTCTGACGTAGATGATATTGCCGGTGTGAGCTTTACTATATAGTGAAAGGCGCCTTCCTCAGCTCATACCAAGGTGAGGCTCTCTCTGGCGTAGATGATATTACCGGTGTTAGCTTTTACTATATAGTGAAAAGCGCCTTCCTCAGCTCATACCAAGGTAAGGCTCTCTCTTGTGTAGATGATATTGCCGGTGTTAGCTTTACTACTATTAGTGTCTCACTGAATTTATCCTCTATCTCTCTCCACTAGCAACACTCAAAACACATCTGGTTAATTGTTATTTCTATATAGATTCATAAGTACATTTGTTTACCGCTGTCATTGTTTACGCTTTTCTGGTTGTGCAAAACCATTTGCTTACATTCTGCACTTCCTCCTAAGATTTAGCTTTATGCCTTTTTAAAGGGACATAAAACCCAATTTCTTTCATGTAATTGGCAAGAGTCCATGAGCTAGTGACATATGGGATATACAATCCTACCAGGAGGGGCAAAGTTTCCCAAACCTCAAAATGCCTATAAATACACCCCTCACCACACCCACAATTCAGTTTTACAAACTTTGCCTCCTATGGAGGTGGTGAAGTAAGTTTGTGCTAAGATTTCTACGTTGATATGCGCTTCTCAGCATTGTTGAAGCCCGATTCCTCTCAGAGTACAGCGAATGTCAGAGGGACGTGAAGGGAGTATCACTTATTGAATACGATGATTTCCCTAACGGGGGTCTATTTCATGGGTTCTCTGTTATCGGTCGTAGAGATTCATCTCCTACCTCCCTTTTCAGATCGACTATATACTCTCAATTTACCATTACCTCTACTAATAACTGTTTTAGTACTGGTTTGGCTATCTGCTATATGTGGATGGGTGTCTTTTGGTAAGTATGTTTTCATTTACTTAAGACACTCTCAGCTATGGTTTGGCACTTTATGCAATTATATAAAGTTCTAAATATATGTATTGTACTTATATTTGCCATGAGTCAGGTTCATGTATTTCCTTCTGCAGACTGTCAGTTTCATATTTGGGGAATATAAACATCTTTTAAATGAAATTTATTTCTTTCCTGGGGTTTAGTCTTTTTTTCAATTGACTACTTCTTACAAATTGCGGGCGGTATTAGGCCCGCGGGTGCGACAAATGCTAAACTTTATTGCGTCATTTTTGGCGCGAAGATTTTTTTGGCGCGAAAGAGTACGTCTATGACGCAAGTTCGTCATTTCCGGCGTCATGCTTGACGCCGAGACCTTTCACACGGTTCCGTCATTAGTGACGCAAGTGTGTCATTTCCGGTTATTTTTTGGCGCCAAAAAAGTTTAGTTACGTTGTGCGTCATACTTGGCGCCATACTTTTTCATTATTTCAATACCCCATTGATGTTTGCCTCTTGATTTTTTTCAATATCAGAGGGCTATGCTATTTGCATTTTTTCCCATTCCTGAAGGAAATAGATAATTTTGCTTTATATGTTGTTTTTTCTCTTACATTTTGCAAGATGTCTCACTTTGATCCTGCCTCAGAAGCTTCTGCTGGAACATTACTGCCTGACATCCGTTCTACCAAAGCTAAGTCATTAGTTATAAAATTGTAGAAATTATATCTCCGAATGTCATTTGTAATAGTTGTTTTGATAAACTTTTACATGCAGATAATGTGTCCATCAGTAATAGTACATTGCCAGTTGCAGTTCCTTCAACTTCTAATGCGCATGATATACCTGTAAATTTTAAAGAATTTATTTCTGATTCTATTCTGAAGGCTTTGTCTGCATTTTCACCTTCAAATAAATGTAATAGGTCTTTTTAAAACTTCTCATTTAGTTGATGAAATTTCAAATGACCAACAATATGATAATTTATCCTCTTCTGATAAGGATCTATCTTATTCAGTAGATCCTCCTCAGACATTGACACTGACAAATCTACTTATTTATTTAAAATTGAGTACATGCATTCTTTATTAAATGAAGTGTTAATTACTTTGGATATTGAGGTAACCAGTCCTCTTGACGTTCAGTCTAATGTTTTAATGCTGTTTTTAAACCTCCTGTGGTTTCTCCAGGGGTTTTTCCTATTCCTGAGGCTATTTCTGATATGATTTCTAAGGAATGGAATAAGACAGGTACTTCTTTTTATTCCTTCTTCAAGGTTTAAAAATTGTATCCTTTGCCAGCAAAATCTAGAGTTTTGGAAAAAGATCCCCAAAGTTGATGGGGCTATTTCTACTCTTGCTAAACGTACCACTATTCCTATGGAAGATAGTACTTCCTTTAAGGATCCTTTAGATAAGAAGCTTGAATCTTATCTAAGGAAGGCCTATTTATATTCAGGTCATCTTCTCAGACCTGCAATTTCTTTGGCTGATGTTGCGGTGGCATCAACTTTCTGGTTGGAGAATTTAGCGCAACATGAATTGGATTCTGACATATCTAGCATTATTCGCTTACTGCAGCATGCTAATCATTTTATTTGTGATGTTAGATCCATGTCTTTAGCTATATTAGCTAGAAGAGCTTTGTGGCTTAAATCTTGGAATGCTGATATGACATCTAAATCTAGATTACTATCTCTTTCTTTCCAAGGTAATAATTTATTTGGTTCTCAGTTGGATTCTATTATTTCAACTGTTACTGGGGGAAAGGGAGTTTTTTCTGCCTCAGGATAAAAAAACCTAAGGGTAAATCTAAGGCTTCTAACCGTTTTCGTTCCTTTCGTCAGAATAAGGAACAAAAACTCAATCCTCCCCCCAAGGAATCTGCCTCCAATTGGAAGCCTTCCTCAAATTGGAATAAATCCAAGCCTTTTAGGAAACCAAAGTCAGCCCCTAAGTCTGCATGAAGGTGCGGTCCTCATTCCAGCTCAGCTGGTAGGGGGCAGATTAAGGTTTTTCAAGGATATTTGGATAAATTCTGTTCAAAATCAATGGATTCAGAGCATTGTCTCTCTAGGCTATCGAATAGGATTCAGAGTAAGACCTCCTGTGAGAAGATTTTTTCTCTCACGTATCCCAGTAGATCCAGTAAAAGCTCAGGCTTTCCTGAAGTATGTTTCAGACCTGGAGTCTTCAGGGGTAATCATGCCAGTTCCTCTTCTGGAACAAGGTTTGGGGTTTTATTCAAATCTATTTCATTGTCCCAAAGAAGGAAAATTTATTCAGACCAGTTTTGGATCTGAAAATTTTGAATCGTTATGTAAGAGTACCAACTTTCAAGTTGGTGACTATAAGGACTATTCTGCCTTTTGTTCAGCGAGGACATTATATGTCCACAATAGACTTGCAGGATGCATACCTTCATATTCCGATTCATCCAGAACATTATCAGTTTCTGAGATTCTCTTTTCTAGACAAGCATTACCAATTTGTTGCTCTTCCATTTGGCCTAGCAACCGCTTCAAGAATCTTTTCAAGGGTTCTGGGTGTCCTACTCTCTGTAATCAGAGAACAGGGTATTGCGGTGTTTCCTTATTTGGACGTTATCTTGGTACTAGCTCAGTCTTTACGTACTGCAGAATCTCACACGATTCAACTAGTGTTGTTTCTTCGGAAACATGGTTGGAGGATCAATTTACCAAAAAGTTTCTTGATTCCTCAGACAAGGGTCACCTTTTTAGGCTTCCAGATAGATTCAGTGTCCATGACTCTGTCTCTAACAGACAAGAGACGTTTAAAATTGGTTGCAGCCTGCCGGCACCTTCTGTCTCAGCCATTCCCTTCAGTGGCTATGTGCATGGAAGTTTTAGGTCTCATGACTGCAGCATCGGACGCGATCCCCTTTGTTCGTTTTCACATGAGACCTCTTCAGCTTTGTATGCTGAATCAATGGTGCAGGGATTATACAAAGATATCACAATTAATATCCTTAAATCCCAATGTACGACACTCTCTGACATGGTGGATAGATCACCATTGTTTAGTTCAAGGGGCTTCTTTTGTTCGTCCAACCTGAACTGTGATCACAACAGATGCGAGTCTTTCAGGTTGGGGAGCTGTTTGAGGATCTCTGACAGCACAAGGGGTTTGGAAATTTCAAGAGGCGAAATTTCCAATAAATATTTTAGAACTCAGAGCTCTTCAGTTTTGGCCTCTGTTAAAGAGAGAACCGTTCATTTGTTTTCAGACAGACATTTTCACATCAGTGGCATATGTCAATCATCGGGGTGGGACTCACAGTCCCCACGCTATGAAGAAGTATCTCGAATACTTGTTTGGGCGGAATCCAGCTCCTGTCTAATCTCTGCGGTGCATATCCCAGGTGTAGACAATTAGGAAGCGGATTATCTCAGCCGCCAGACTTTACATCCAGGGGAGTGGTCTCTCCATCCAGATGTTTTTTCTCAGATTGTTCAGATATGGGGTCTTCCAGAGATAGATCTCATCTAAACAAGAAACTTCCCACATACCTATCCAGGTCCAGGGATGTTCAGGCGGAAGCAGTGGATGCGCTGATACTTTCTTGGTGTTTTCATCCTGCTTATATCTTCCCGCCTCTAGTTCTCCTTCCAAGAGTGATTTCCAAAAATCATCATGGAACAATCATTTGTGTTGCTGGTAGCGCCAGCATGGCCCCACAGGTTTTGGTATGCGGAACTGGTTCGGATGTCCAGTTGCCCGTCTTGGCCACTTCCGTTATGGCCAGACCTACTATCTCAAGGTCCTTTTTTCCATCAGGATCTCAAATCATTAAATTTGAAGGTATGGAAATTGAACGCTTAGTACTAAGTCATAGAGGTTTCTCTGACTCAGTGATTGATGCTATGTTTCAAGCTCGTAAATCAGTCTCTAGGAAGTTTTATTATAGAGTTTGGAAGACTTACATTTCATGGTGTTCTTCTCATAAATTCTCCTGGCATTCTTTTAGAATTCCTAGAATTTTTCAGTTTCTTCAGGATGGTTTGGATAAGGTTTTGTCTGCAAGTTCCTTGAAAGGACAAATCTCCGCTCTTTCTGTTTTATTTCACAGAAAGATTGCTATACTTCCTGATATACACTGTTTTGTACAGGCTTTAGTTCATATTAAGCCTGTCATTAAATCAATTTCTCCTCCTTGGAGTCTTAATTTGGTTCTGAAGGCTTTACAGGCTTCTCCAGTTGAGCCTATGCATTCTTTGGACATTTAACTACTTTCTTGGAAAGTGTTGTTCTTTTTGGCTATCTCTTCTGCTAGAAGAGTTTCTGAGCTATCTGCTCTTTCTTGTTAATCTTTCTGATTTTTCATCAGGATAAGGCGGTTTTGCAGACTTCATTTGAATTTTTACCTCAGGTTGTGAATTCTAACAACATTAGTAGAGAAATTGTTGTCTCTTCCTTGTGTCCTAATCCTAGCAATCCTTTGGAAAGATCCTTACATTCTTTGGATGTGGTGAGAGCTTTGAAATATTATGTTAAAGCTTTTTTAATTCATTAAGCTTATTTGGAGTCGGGTCAAGCCCCGCCTCAGAGAATTATAACTCATTCTACTAGATCAGTCTCCACTTTGTGGGCTTTTAAGAATGAAGCTTCAGTTGATCAGATTTGCAAAGCAGCGACTTGGTCCTCTTTGCATACATTTACTAAATTCTACCGTTTTTATGTATTTGCTTCTTCGGAAGCAGTTTTTGGTAGAAAAGTTCTTCAGGCAGCTGTTTCAGTTTGATTCTTCTGCTTCTGATTTAAGTTTTTTTTCTTTCAAAAATGAAAATAAACTATTTTTTTGGGTTGTGGATTAATTTTTTCAGCGGTATATGGCTGTTTTTATTTTATTCCCTCCCTGTTTAGTGACTCTTGAGTGGAAGACTCCACATCTTGGGTATTGATATCCCATATGTCACTAGCTCATGGACTCTTGCCAATTACATGAAAGAAAACATAATTTATGTAAGAACTTACCTGATAAATTAATTTCTTTCATATTGGCAAGAGTCCATGAGGCCCACCCTTTTTATGGTGGTTATGATTTTTTGTATAAAGCACAATTATTTCCAAATTTCCTTTGTTGATGCTTTCTACTCCTTTCTTTATCACCCCACTGCTTGGCTATTCGTTAAACTGAATTGTGGATGTGGTGAGGGGGTGTATTTATAGGCATTTTGAGGTTTGGGAAACTTTGCCCCTGCTGGTAGGATTGTATATCCCATATGTCACTAGCTCATGGACTCTTGCCAATATGAAAGAAATTAATTTATCAGGTAAGTTCTTACATAAATTATGTTTTTGTTTTCATGATTCAGATAGAACATACAATTATAAACAACTTTTCAACGTACTTCTATTTTAATTTTTTTTTGTTTCTTATTCTTGGTTGAAAAGCAGCAAGGTAAGCTTAGGAGTGTGCACGTGACTACAGCAGTTTTACAACAATGTTATACATCTGCAAGGGCACTAGATGGCAGCACTATTTTTCTTTCATGTAATTGGCAAGAGTCCATGAGCTAGTGACGTATGGTATATACAATCCTACTAGGAGGGGGCAAAGTTTCCCAAACCTCAAAATGCCTATAAATACACCCCTCACCACACCCACAATTCAGTTTTACAAACTGATTAAGTATTATTATTATTATTATTATTATCATCATCATTTATTTGTATGGCACAGCCAAATTCCGTAGCGCTGGGTTCAATGACAGAGATTTGAGATAAAATACAAAGCATAACAAAACTAAACAAATCTAGTACAGGAGGAAGAGGGCCCTGCTCAGGAGAGCTCACAGTCTGTAGGTTTAGGGTGCAGAGACAAAAGGTTGGGGTAGCTTGTTACATCGGTTGTAGTTGCAGCAGTGAGTCAGGCAGTTCATGTATTAGTTTTGTTCGGATGAGGGATGGAGGAGAGATGGTAAGCCTCTCTGAATAGGTGGGTCTGAAGCTATTCAAGGTTGGAGACAGTCTTATGGAGCGTTCCAGAGGACAGGAGCAGCACGTGCAAAGTCTTGGAGGCTGGAGTGGGACGTAGGGAAAACAAGAGTGTAGAGATGTAGATCAGAGGTTGATCAAAGAGGATGGGATGGGGAATATTTCACAATGAGAGAGGAAATGTAGTTGGGAGTTAGACTGTTGAGTGATTTGTAGGTTAGGGTTAATACTTTAAATTGTATTCTGGAGTGTATGGGGAGCCAGTGTAGAGACTGGCAGAGCGGAGCAGCTGATGTAGATCGGCGACTTAGGTGGATGAGTCTAGCAGAAGCATTCATAATAGATTGGAGGGAGGAGAGGCAGTGTTTTGTGTAAGTTTGTGTTTTGAAGTAAGTTTGTGCTTGATTTTTCTTCTATGATAAGTGCTTCTCAGCAATTTGAAGCCCAATTCCTCTCAGAGTACAGTGTTTGTCAGAGGGATGTGAAGGGAGTATCGCCTATTGATTTTATGGTTTTCCTTGTGGAAAATCTTTTCAAAGGTTCTCTGTTATCGGTCGTAGGGATTCATCTCCTACCTCCCTTTTCAGATGGAGGATATTCCCTTTATACCATTTACCTCTGCTGTTATTTTTCAGTACTGGTTTGGCTATCTGCTATATGTGGATGGGTGTCTTTCAGTAAGTATGTTTTCATTATTTAAGACACTCTCAGCTATGGTTTGGCCCTTTATGTATTAATATAAAGTTTTAAATATATGTATTTTACTTATATTTGCCATGAGTCAGGTCTATGTATATTTCCTTTTGCAGACTGTCAGTTTCAGTTTGGGAAGCATATTTTAGGAAGTTATTTTTCTTACCTGGGTTATAGTCCTTTTTTTTTTTTTTCAAATTGACTGCTTTTCTTTAAATTTTGCGTGCAAAATTAGGCTTGCAAGGTCGCAAAATGCTGTTATTTATTGCGTCATTCTTGGTGCGAGAATTTTTTTGGCGCGAAGGTACGCCTTTGACGCAAGTTCGTCATTTCCGGCGTCTTAGTTGACACCAGGTTTCCTTGCACGAGGTTGCGTCTTTTATGGCGCCAGTTGCGTTATTTCCGGATGTTGTTGGCGCCCAAAACATTTTTCAACTTCTTTTTGCATCGTAGGTCATACTTGGCGCCAAAAAATTTAGTTTTTTTTCCACCCCATTTCCTATATGCCTCTTGCCTTCTATATGCTCAGAGGGCTATGCTGTTTGCATTTTTTTTTTTTTTTTTGAAAATCTTTATTTATTCAAGAACATGCATCAAATCCAGTCCAACAAATAAACTTTGACATCTGGTATACATAGTAAAAGATATAGACATCTATTCCACTCATAGAGACGTCTTTACATTAAAGGGTAGTACAGAAAATAACAATGTAGGACAATGAACTGAACCAACACACGTCCCTGCATTTTTACTTTATTTTCTATCCTGCCTATCTCCTCCTAACCTTTACCTCCATCGCTATTCCTCATCCCCGGGGTGTCATCCCATTCATCTATTCTGAGTGTTTTAGTGCCTGCTTTCTCGGGATGAGACATAACCATCAAAATCAAGCCTCCACTCCCCTCTTAGCTGTGCTTCAAGGATGTAATCGGTGTTGCGAATCGGGTAGAGTACTTGTAACTGTTGATTCTGATCTAGTGTGTGCAAATAAACCTCCCATTTTCTCATGAAACGTTTTGTGCGTTGTTGGGCATCTCCCATGGTGTCTACCTGCTCGTAGAGCATTTGTCTATGTATTTCTCTCTTAAGCTGAGTCAAGGTTGGAGCCACATCTTTTAACCAGTTTTTGAGGATGATCTTCCTAGCCTGTATGATCACCATATGTGCGAATTGTGTATTTGTTTTGTTTAAGTTCTGACATTCTAAGAAAACAATTGATCTAACCGTTAGTGTAGTGACTGTGACTCCAATGGTTCGCATCCAGTGCTGGACCATCCCCCAGAACCTTACCAGTCTGGGGCATGTCCAGATCATATGTAGGAGATCTGCATTGGCTTGTTTACATTTCGGGCAAGCCCCTGCCGATTCTGTTTCCCATGCCTTGTATAGTTTGGGTGTGATATAGGCCATTTCCAATAACTTGGTGTGGGACTCCCTATGATCCATGGATAGTGTGGCTTTTTGGATCTTTTGGATGCTATGTTTGACTTGGGCAGCCGAGACCTCATCGCTTAACAGTGCAGACCATCTATCTCCAATATGTTTTTGTGTGTTCTCATTGTTTGCCTTTGTCAGTGCTTTGTAAATTGGGGTGATTGACGTGCTCCCTTGTGTGTGTAGCTTACATAGCTGGTAGATCGTCTGCTCATTCCCCAAAAACGTATCTGATTCTAGAAGCATGGATACATAGTGTCTCGCCTGGAGGTATGCGAAGTGGTGTGATCTCGGTAGGGCGTATCTTTCCTGTAAGTATGCAAATGTGTGTATTGTCTTTCCATCCCCCTCCAGTAACTTAGATACTACATTCAGTCCCAGTGTCTCCCAGTCTCTGAAGGCTTGCGTGGACAACCCTGGAATAAAGTTGGGATTCCCCTGTAATGGGATGTATGTAGAAGTTTCATGATTAAACTGCAGTTTGTTACATATTTTCCTCCATGCGAACAGGGGTTGCTGAATTAGTGCATGCTGTGTGAGGTGTTTATCAATCTTTGTGGCCTGCAGATGTGGCAACATAGCCAGCGACCACGGTGTCACAAGTTGGCGCTCTAAGTCAGGGATTGTGAACTTGCTCCCTCCTGTCAACCAATCTAACACATATTTAGCTTGAGTTGTCCAGCTATATAGTTCTATGTCTGGGACTCCCATGCCTCCTGAGTCAGTAGTACTTCTCATTCTGTCTGATTTAATTCTATGTTTCTTATTGGCCCAGATGAAGGAGAGGAATAGTGAGTTCCAAAATTTCAGATCTATTTTACTGAGTACTATTGGCAACATTTGCATTTTATACAAAATTTTGGGAAATAGGATCATTTTTATGAGGCCTATCCTGCCTGAAATCGAAAGTGGGAGCTTAGCCCAATGAGTGATTAGATCCATGGCTTCTCTTTTTAATGGGTTGTAGTTGGCTACATACCAATCATCTGGGTTTAATGACAGATCTACTCCTAGATACCGAAAGGATTTCCCTGCCACTTTAAAATTACAGTGAAAGTCAGGTACCACAGTGTTGTGGGTTAGCCAGATGATTTCTGTCTTATCAGTATTCATTTTATAGCCTGACACTTGACTGAATTTACTGATGATATCTATTAACTTGGGTATGTTGGAACTGGGATTTTGTATGTAAAGGACCATGTCATCCGCGAAGAGTGAGAGATGCAGTGTGGTTGTTCCCAATTTGAGGCCCTCTGTTTGTGCTCTAATTTTTATCGCTAGGGGTTCTAGAGCCAGGTCAAAGAGGAGGGGAGACAAGGGGCACCCCTGCCTCGTGCCTCTCTTCAATGTGAATGGTTGGGAGAGGGACCCATTCACCAAAATTGCTGCCTGTGGGTTGGAGTATAGGGTCTGTAATGCTTCAAGAAAGGGCCCTTCGATTCCGAATTTCCTAATGGTACAAAAAAGATGTTCCCAAAGGACCTTGTCAAAGGCCTTTTCCGCGTCCACAAGCAGTACACACGCCTCGTCTACCTCCATAATTGGCCTTTGTGTCTTTTTATTCCAGTAGTGTGTTAATATGATTTGGAGTGTTCTGACATTTTTTACTGCTGATCTACCTTTTATGAAACCCGTCTGATTCTCATGGATGATGTCTGGTAAAATTACTGCTAATCTCCCTGCCAAGATTTTTGTAAAAAGTTTATAGTCCGAGTTCATGAGTGAGATCGGCCTATATGAGGCTGGATTTAGATGGTCCTTGCCTGGTTTGTGTATCAGACTAACATTGGCTTCGGTGAATCTCCCTGCTTCTCTTAATTCCCCTTCCATGATATTATTAAAGAGCTCAGACAATGTCCCCGCTACTTCTTTCTGAAGCAGTTTATAAAACTCTCCCGGGAGACCATCCGGCCCGGGAGCTTTTTCTAAGGTCATGTTTCCTATTGCTTTCTCAATTTCTTCTACTGAGATGCGGGAGTTTAATAAATGGCGCTGGCTCTCTGAGATCTGAGGAAGCTTAATAGATTCCCAGAAGATTTCTCTGTGTAAGGGATTGACGGTTTGGGCTTTATAAAGATCTGAGTAATACTGTCTAAAGGTCTGTTGTATACCCTTTGTGTCAGATACTATTGTATTTTGGCTCTTGATAGCCGCTATGAAATTAGGAGTTTTAGTTAGTTTGGTAAGTCTAGCAAGCATTCTCCCTATTTTATTTCCGTATCTATAGAATCTAGCGTGGGCTTTTGTCATGTCTCTTGCTGAGCTCTGTAGTAGGAAGGTGTCTCTCTGTGTTTTGACAGTTTTGTATTGGAGCCTATGTGCCTCTGTAGGATTACGTAGGTAACGGTTTCTCGCATTAAGGAGCTGTTTTAGTAAGAGTTCTTCCCTTAGTCGTTTTTGCCTTCTAGAGGCGATCACATATGAGGTAACCACTCCTCTAAGTACTGCTTTTCCGGCTTCCCAGAAAAGAAGTGGGTTCTCCCTATGTCTAACGTTTAGGGTACAATATGCCAGCCACTCTCCCACTAAATGGTTCCTAAGATTAGCATCATGCATCAGATATCTAGGAAATGTCCAACCCTCTCTGTGTGTTTTAGTGGAGTCAGTTTTTATTGTAAGTGTGATAGGGGCGTGATCAGAAATCGTAGGGCTATCTATTTTGGTGTCTAGAATTCTCACATTAAGGGACGGGGATGTCAGAAAATAGTCTATGCGTGATAAGGTGTCCTTAGTAGGTGTGATGCATGTGTAGTTTCTTGTTTCAGGATTTCTCTCCCTCCAAATATCAACAAGCTGTAGTGCTTTTTTGAACTTATTCAATATGATAGAATCTTGTTTCACATTGTATTGTCTGCTAGGGCCAGTAGAGGCGCATTGTGGGTTTCTGTATCTATCAGCCGGAACCTGAGGTGTAATGTTGTAGTCCCCTCCTAGGATTACTGGTGTATCTGCCATTTTTAAAAGGTGTATCCTCATATCACTCCAAAACTCTTTTTTGTGTGTATGTGGTCCATATACTCCTCCCAAAATCAGGGGAAGCCCCTCTAAGCTAATCTTGAGGAGGACAAATCTTCCTAGGGGATCTAGTATGGTCTGGGAGATTACATAGTTAAGATTCCTCCTGAATAAAAAGGCTACTCCTCTGGCTCTGCTGTTTTCATATGGCGTGTATAGAACCTCTCCAACCCACTGCTGTTTTAGTTTCTGATGCTCGCTTGGTTTTAGATGGGTCTCCTCTAATATAGCTATGTCAGCTTTGTGGGATTTTAAATACTTAAGTATGGCTTTCCGTTTTATAGGAGATGTGATACCCCCCACATTCCAAGATATTATGCGTACTCCCATGATTTAAAAGTATCTCTGCCCCCTTTTTTGTACAGAATAGATAAGTAGTATGTCTACTGCGTATGTATTGATGGGACGACACCCCGGGGAATTACCTGAATTGTCACAGTGTCACGAAGTACTTATTTCAGCTCTCTCAGAGGATGCGTTCTAAATCTGGTATGTGAAGAAGAGAAAAAAGGAAAAGGGATGGAGAACAATTCGTTGAACACAACAAGCTACTGAGCTCACCAATTCCAACTCTGGTCAAATATAACAATAACTAAGCTGTGTAAATAACTGAACAGTATAAACATTTGAAGAACCCCCCCCCCCCCCGCCCACCCCCCCCCCCAACCCACACTTTCAAAAAAGGATATGTGGCCTGTACCGCGCATTGCGCGGCGAGGCCTATGGTAAGAGCATAAAGTTTTCAGCCTTTTCATAATATCCTCTCCTAATGAGAAGAATCTGTATAGTGTTCATGTGCAATAAGTTAATGAGACTTAGTCATATCTTGTCAATCCTCATCATCTCCACTCTGGTTCGCCTCTTCCTCGAGTGAGTTGTTCCTTCTTGGCTTGTGAGATTCCATGAAGATCTTGAGTTGGGAGGTGTTGTCGAAGAATTTCGGGCCATGCGCTGTCTGTATCTTGAGCTTCGCCGGGTATAGTAGTGCGATAGATTCACCTCTCTCTAGCAGTTCTTTACAGTAGGGAGAGAATTCTCTCCTTTTTTTAGCCACTTCAGCGGAATAGTCTTGGAATATATGAATCCTGCACCCCTCGTGGGTTAGCTCTGATGTTTGTCTGTATGCTTTAAGGAGCATGGTCTTGTCCTTAAAGTTAAGGTATTTGATCATGACTTGTCTGGTTTGGGTATTTTGACCTCCTTTCTGTTGTTGCAGTTGTCCCACTCTATGCGCCCTTTCAGCAACGCATGGTATATTGGCGTTAGCCAGACCCAGCAATTTTGGCAGAGTTTGTTCAGCAAAGTCAATAAGATGTGAGCCAGGGATGGATTCAGGGAGGCCAACTACTCGGATGTTATTCCGTCTGGACCTATTCTCTAGGTCATCTAACTTGTCCTGGAGCAGTTTGTTTTGCCTTTGTAGTTGTGCAACGTTCAGTGTGGCTTCTCTCTGCTGATCCTCATTATCTGCTACTTTTTGTTCGACCGTGTTAAGTCTCGTGGAGAAGGCTTTCAAGTCTGTAGTTATTGTGTCTAACCCTGTTTGCAATTGCTCGATCTTGGGGAGAAAAAGAGCTGACAATTGGGACACTATAGGGTGGGTCTCTTGCTGAGTCATTTCCTGTAAATCAGAGGAGGTTGAAGGTGGCATATGAACTTCTGCTTGACTTTTAAGTCTTCTGTCCTGTTGCCGTGACTTGCTTGTCATTTTGTCAGTACTTTTGTTATACAGCGTATAATACTTTTGCATGCAAGCACGGTAGCGCTCTGGCTCCTACGCTAAGGGCAGGACCAGCAGCTTGTGAGCGTTCAGAGTGTAAAATACTAGAAGTGTGTTCAAGGGCTACTGCTCCTCACTGTGGGTATATGACAAAAGTCTCTGAGTAGGATTGCTAACAGGTCTTCAGTATTAACACATGTTGTAAAGATAATGATTCATAATTTCTTTTTCAGCCTTAACTCCGCTCAGGGAGAAAGGGAAAATAAGCTCAGGCTGAAGATTAGGATGTGGGAGGGGGGGGGGCCCAGGGAAGGGGGGGGGGGGGACCCAGCCGGTCTTACGCCATCTTCATATCAGTACTTCTTTTCCAAAAACAAAAGTTCCTGTAGGTGTGATACAAAGATGGGATTCCAAATCCCTGCAGTCACTTAATTGAGTTTCATCTCTAAATGCAATAAAATAAAGCTGAACAGGGTAGTAGAGGTTGTTGTGCTTGCCTCGCAAAAACTATGGTTAAAAGGGGCACAGAGCTTCTCAAGCAGCGTGGCTAGGGTGTCTGCCTTCTTTTATAATCTGTTTATAGTTCCTTGCTCCTTTGTGTGGGAGTATAAGGTGTCGTACTTTACAAACTTGGTAGGTGATATCAAGGAGCTGTAGGATACCTCTAAACTAGCATGCGAAGTAGATTGTCAGAAAGAGTTACTGGCAGCAGATTCAATTTCACTGAGCAATAAAGTGTATCCGCTTTTTAGTGAGACCCTTTTGCTCCTCTTGTTTTGTTTTGTTTTGTTTTGGGGGATCCCCCACACTCCCCTACAACCAGTGTGATTACCCCCGGGTTCTAGGATGTCTTTGTGGTCTGCAAGACCTGATATATATCCCCCTCTGTGTTAGAGCCGTTATCCAAGATGGCGGCTATGAGACTGTTGCGCAACTCACCGACCGGCTGGGCTGTGTCAGATCTCCGTGTCCCAGTAGCAAGGTCCTAATCTCCACACCAGGGTGCGACCAGGTAACTTGATTCTTTGCCTCCACTCGAGGTTTACTGTTAGGAGGGTCCGTTCCTTCTGAACTCTGCCGCGGTCTTACACGTGGCTTCTTCTTTTTTTTTTTTCCTTGCCGATGGGGGAGCAGATGTTCACGCTCCCTGCTGATCTGTGTCCGGGCAGGTAAATGGAGTATATCCTGCCAAGGAATGTAGCTTTCCGGGCTGTTGGTAGCAAAACCTCAGGTATATGAGCCCTAAAGTACGGAGCTCCACAATCCTGCTGCCTACTGCTTCGCCCGCCCACCGGAAGTCCTGCATTTTTTTTTTCTTTTTTTCTTTTTACATTTTGAAAGATGTCTCAATCTGATCCTGTCTCAGAAGCAACTGTTGGAACCCTGCTGCCTGTTCACAGTTCTACCAAAGCTAAGTGTATCTGTAGTAAGTTAACTGAGATTATATCTCCAGATGTAGTATGTAACAGTTGTCATGATAAGCTTTTGAACGCAGAAAACGTTTCCATCAGTACTAGTACAGTTTCTGTTGTTCCTTCAACATCTAATGTACATGATATCCCTGTTGATATGAAAAAATTATATTGCTGATGCGATACAGAAGGCTTTGTCTGCTATTCCACCTTCTAATAAATGTAAAAGGTCTTTTAAAACTTCTCATAAAAATTATCAAATTTCTAATGACCGACAACATACTGAAATATCCTCCTCTTATGAGGATCTCTCTGATTCAGAAGATCCTACCTCAGACATTGACACTGACAAATCTATTTATCTTTTCAAGATTGAGTATATTCGTTCCTTGTTAAAAGAAGTGTTGGTTACTTTGGATATTGGGGAGCCTAGTCCTCTTGATATCAAAACTTGTAAACGTTTAAATTCTGTTTATAAACCTCCTGTGGCTACTCCTGAGGTTTTTCCAGTTCTTGATGCTATTTCTGATGTGATTGCTAAGGAATGGATTAAGCCTGGTACTTCTTTCATTCCTTCTAGGTTTAAAAGGTTGTACCCTTTGCCAGCGGCTAGATTAGAGTTTTGGGAAAAAGTCCCCGAAGTTGATGGGGCTATTTCTACTCTTGCTAAACTTACTATTATTCCTATGGAAGACAGTACTTCTTTTAAAGATCCTTTAGATAGGAAACTGGAATCGTATCTAAGGAAAGCTTATTTATATTCTGGCTATATTCTCAGGCCTGCTGATGTTGCGGCTGCATCAACCTTTTGTTTGGATAGCTTAGCGCAACAGGAAACAGATCCTTATTTGTCTAGCATTGTTCTTTTGCTTAAGCATGCTAATCATTTTATTTGTGATGCTATTTTTGATATCCTAAAAATTGATGTTAAATGTATGTCTTTAGCTATTTTAGCTAGAAGAGCTTTATGGCTCAAATCTTGGAATGCTGACATGGTATCTAAGTCTAGATTACTATCTATTTCTTTCCAAGGTATCAATTTATTTGGTTCTCTGTTAGATTCAATTATTTTAACCATCACTGGGGGGAAGGGAGATTTTTGCCTCAGGATTAAAGATCTAAGGGTAAATCTAAAGCTTCTAATCGTTTTCGTTCTTTTCGACAGAATAAGGAACAGAAAACCAATCCTTCCCCTAAAGACTCTGGTTCCAATTGGAAACCTTCTTCAAGTTGGAATAAACCCAAGCCTTTTAAGAAACCAAAGTCAGCCCCCAAGTCTGCATGAAGGTGCGGCCCTTGATCCAGTTCAGCTGGTGGGGGGCAGATTGAAATTATTCCAAGACATTCAAGCAGATTCTGTTTAAAATCAGTGGATTCAGAGTATTGTCTCTCTAGGGTATCGAATAGGATTCAGAGTAAGACCTCCTGTGAGAAGATTCTTTCTCTCTCACGTTCCAGCAAATCCGGTGAAGGCTCAGGCTTTTCTGAAGTGTGTTTCAGATCTAGAGCTTTCAGGGGTAATAATTCCAGTTCCGTTTCAGAAACAGGGTCTGGGGTTTTATTAAAATCTATTCATTGTCCCAAAGAAAGAAAATTCATTCTGGCCAGTTCTGGATATGAAGTTTTTGAATCGTTTTGTAAGAGTCCCAACTTTCAAGAAGGTGACTATGAGGACTGCCTTTTGTTCAGCAAGGTCATTATATGACTTACAGGATGCATATCTTCACATTCCGATTCATCCAGACCACTATCGGTTTCTGAGATTCTCTTTTCTAGACAATCATTACCAATTTGTCGCTCTTCCATTTGGCCTAGCAACAGCTCCAAGGATCTTTTTGAAGGTTCTCGGTGCCCTTCTATCTGTAATCAAAGAACAGGGTATTGCTGTGTTTCCTTATTTGGACGATTTCTTGGTACTAGCTCAGTCTTTACATTTAGCCGAATCTCACACAAATCAACTAGTGTTGTTTCTTCAAAGACATGGTTGGAGGATCAATTTACCAAAGAGTTTGTTGATTCCTCAGACAAGGGTCACCTTTTTAGGTTTCCAGATAGATTCAGTGTCCATGACTCTCTTTAGCAGACAGACGAATGAAATTGGTTTCAGCTTGTTGAAACCTTCAGTCTCATTCATTCCCTTCAGTGGCTATGTGCATGGAAGTTTTAGGTCTCATGACTGCAGCATCGGACGTGATCCCCTTTGCTCTTTTTCATATGAGACCTCTCCAGCTTTGTATGCTGAATCAATGGTGCAGGGATTATACTCGGATATCACAATTGATATACTTAAATCCCAACATTCAACTCTCTCTGACTTGGTGGTTAGACCATCATCGTATAGTTCAAGGGGCTTCTTTTGTTCGTCCTACCTGGACTGTGATCACAACAGATGCAAGTCTTTCAGATGGGGAGCTGTCTGGGGATGTCTGACAGCACAAGAGGTTTGGAATCCTCAAGAGGTGAGGTTACCAATCAATATTTTATAACTCCGTGCTATTTTCAGGGCTCTTCAAGTTTGGCCTCTGTTAAAGAGATAACCATTCATTTTGTTTTCAGACGGACAATATCACAACTGTGGCATATGTCAATCATCAGGGTGGGACTTACAGTCCCCTAGCTATGAAAGAAGTATCTTGGATCTTGGTGGAATCCAGCTCTTGTCTAATTTCTGCGGTGCATATCCCAGGTGTAGACAATTGGGAAGCGGATTATCTCAGCCGTCAGACCTTACATCCGGGGGAGTGGTCTCTCCATTCAGATGTATTTTGTCAGATTGTACAGATGTGGGGTCTTCCAGAAATAGATCTGATTGCTTCTCATCTAAACAAGAAACTTCCCAGGTACCTATCCAGGTCCAGGGATCCTCAGGCGGAGATGGTGGATGCTTTAGCAGTTCCTTGGTTTTACCAACCTGCTTATATCTTTCTGCCTCTAGTTCTTCTTCCAAGAGTGATCTCCAAGATCATTATGGAACAATTGTATGTGTTTCTGATAGCACCAGTGTGGCCTCACAGGTTTTGGTATGCGTATCTTGTCCGAATGTGAAGTTGCCAGCCTTGGCCACTTCCTTTAAGACCAGACCTTCTGTCTCAAGGGCCGCTTTTCCATCAGGATCTCAAATTATTAAATTTGAAGGTGTGGAAATTGAACGCTTAGTGCTTAGTCAAAGAGGTTTCTCTGACTCTGTGATTAATACTATGCTACAGGCTCGTAAGTCTGTTTCAAGGAAGATTTATTATCGAGTTTGGAAGACCTATATTTCATGGTGTTCTTCTCATAAATTCTCCTGGAATTCTTTTCATTCTTCAGGATTGTTTTCATAAAGGTTTGTCTGCAAGTACTTTGAAGGGACAAATCTCTGCTTCTTCTGTTTTATTTAATAGAAAGATTGCTAAGCTTCCTGATATTCACTGTTTTGTTCAGGCTTTGGTTCGTATCAAGCTTGTTATTAAATCAATCTCTCCTCCTTGGAGTCTTAATTTGGTTTTGAAGACTTTGCAGGCTCCTCCGTTTGAGCCTATGCATTCTTTGGATATTAAACTACTTTCTTGGAAAGTGTTGTTTCTTTTGGCTATTTCTTCAGCTAGAAGAGTTTGCGAATTGTCTGCTCTCTCTTGTGAGTCACCTTTTCTGATTTTTCATCAGGATAAGGCTGTTTTGCGGACTTCGTTTTTATTTCTTCCTAAGGTTGTGAATTCTAACAACATTAGTAGTGGAAATTTTATGTTCCTTCCTTGTTTCCTAATCCCAAGAATTGTCTTGAAAGATCTTTACATTCTTTGGATGTTGTAAGAACTTTGAAATATTATGTAGAAGCTACTAAAGATTTCAGGAAGACTTCTAGTCTATTTGTTGTTTTCTCTGGTTCTAGAAAAGGTCAGAAAGCTTCTGCCATTTCTTTGGCATCTTGGTTAAAGCTTGGAAAGTGTTGTTTCTTTTGGCTATTTCTTCAGCTAGAAGAGTTTGCGAATTGTCTGCTCTCTCTTGTGAGTCACCTTTTCTGATTTTTCATCAGGATAAGGCTGTTTTGCGGACTTCGTTTTTATTTCTTCCTAAGGTTGTGAATTCTAACAACATTAGTAGTGGAAATTTTATGTTCCTTCCTTGTTTCCTAATCCCAAGAATTGTCTTGAAAGATCTTTACATTCTTTGGATGTTGTAAGAACTTTGAAATATTATGTAGAAGCTACTAAAGATTTCAGGAAGACTTCTAGTCTATTTGTTGTTTTCTCTGGTTCTAGAAAAGGTCAGAAAGCTTCTGCCATTTCTTTGGCATCTTGGTTAAAGCTTTTGATTCATAAAGCTTATTTGGAGGAGGGTCAGGCCCCGCCTCAGAGGATCACAGCTCATTCTACTAGATCAGTCTCTACTTCTTGGGCTTTTATGAATGAAGCTTCAGTTGATGAGATTTGCAAAGCAGTAACTTGGTCTTCTTTGCATACATTTACTAAATTTTACCATTTTTCTGTATTTGCTTCTTCTGAAGCAGTTTTTGGTAGAAAAGTTCTTCAGGCAGCTGTTTCAGTTTGATTCTTCTGCTTATGTTTTAAGTTTTTTTCTTTAAATTTATGAGAAAAACTAAAAAATTTTTGTGGATTTAATTTTTTCAGCGGAAAATGGCTGTTTTTATTTTATCCCTTCCTTTCTAGTGACTCTTCTGTGGACTTCCACATCTTGGGTATTGCTATCCCATACGTCACTAGCTCATGGACTCTTGCCAATTACATGAAAGAAAACATAATTTATGTAAGAACTTACCTGATAAATTAATTTCTTTCATATTGGCAAGAGTCCATGAGGCCCACCCTTTTTATGGTGGTTATGATTTTTTGTATAAAGCACAATTATTTCCAAATTTCCTTTTTTTTATGCTTTTTACTCCTTTCTTTATCACCCCACTACTTGGCTATTCTTTAAACTGAATTGTGGGTGTGGTGAGGGGTGTATTTATAGGCATTTTGAGGTTTGGGAAACTTTGCCCCTTCTGGTAGGATTGTATATCCCATACGTCACTAGCTCATGGACTCTTGCCAATATGAAAGAAATTAATTTATCAGGTAAGTTCTTACATAAATTATGTTTTTCATGAAAGAAATATGCCCGCTACCTATCTTACGGGCAGATTACGAGTTTTTGTCGGTAAGGCTGTGCGGTGCTGACACTCCTTTTTTTCTTACCGCTCACTTAAGCCAACGCTGGTATTACGAGTTTTCTGCAAGCCGGCGTTAGCCTCAGAAAAGTGAACGTTGAGCAAAATTTAGCTCCACATCTCACCTCAATACCAGCGTTGCTTACGGTAGCGGTAAGATGGCAAAACGTGCTCGTGCACGATTTCCCCATAGGAAGCAATGGGGCTGAGCTGAGCTGCTGAGCTGAAAAAAAACCTGCAAAAAAGCAGCGTTCTGCTCCTAACGCAGCCCCATTGTTTCCTATGGGGAAATAAAAGTTATGTCTGCACCTAACACCCTAACATGAACCCCAAGTCTAAACACCCCTAATCTTTTTATTTACCCCTAATCTGCCCCCCCCCCCACGTCGCCGCAACTATATTAAATTTATTAACCCCTAATCTTCCGACCCCAGCGTCACCGCTACTATATTAAATTTATTAACCCCTAAACCTAAGTCTAACCCTAAGTCTAACCCTCCCTAACTTAAATATAATTTTAATTAAACAAAATAAATTTAACATAATTAAATAAATTAATCCTATTTAAAACAAAATACTTACCGATAAAATAAATTTATTTTTTCGTAATTTAGTTTATTTTATTTAATTGTAATTAATTGTAGGTAGTTTAGGTAATTAGTTTAATTATAGTGTAGTGTTAGGTGTAATTGTAACTTAGGTTAGGGTTTATTTTACAGGAAACTTTGTATTTATTTTAACTAGGTACAATAGTTATTAAATAGTTATTAACTATTTAATAACTACCCAGCTAAAATAAGTACAAAATTACCTGTAAAATAAAGGGGGGATTGGGTGGGTTTTAGAGTAGGGTTGGGTGTGTGGGTGGTGGGTTTTAATGTTGGGGGGATATTGTATTTTTTTTTTACAGGTGAAAAAGCTGATTACTTTGGGGCAATGCCCCACAAAAGGCCCTTTTAAGAGGTATTTGTAATTTAGTATAGGGTAGGGAATTTTATTATTTTGGGGGGCTTTTTTATTTTATTAGGGGGATTAGATTAGGTGTAATTAGTTTAAAATTCTTGTAATTCTTTTTTTTGCTGTAATTTAGTGGGGGGGTTTTCTTCGTAATTTAGTTTATTTAATTTAATTGTAATTAATTGTAGGTAGTTTAGGTAATTAGTTTAATTATAGTGTAGTGTTAGGTGTAATTGTAACTTAGGTTAGGGTTTATTTTACCGGTAATGTTGTACTTATTGTAGCTAGGTAGTTATTAAATAGTTAATAACTATTTAATAACTATTGTACCTAGTTAAAATAAATACAAAGTTGCCTGTAAAATAAAAATAAATCCTAAGCTAGCTACAATGTAATTATTAGTTATATTGTAGCTATCTTAGGGTTTATTTTATCGGTAAGTATTTAGTTTTAAATAGGATTAATTTAATTATGTTAAATTTATTTCGTTTAATTTAAATTATATTTAAGTTAGGGGGGGTTAGACTTAGGGTTAGACTTAGGTTTAGGGGTTAATAAATTTAATATAGTAGCAGCGACATTGGGGTCGGCAGATTAGGGGTTAATAAATGTAGGTAGTTGTCAGCGATGTTAGGGACGGCAGATTAGGGGTTAATAAAATGTAACTAGTGTTTGCGAGGCGGGAGTGCAGCGGTTTAGGGGTTAATATATTTATTAAAGTGGCGGCGATGTCCGGTCGGCAGATTAGGGGTTAAACATTTTAGTTAAGTGTTTCTGATGGGGGGCTCGGTTTAGGGGTTAATAGGTAGTTTATGGGTGTTAGTGTACTTTTTAGCACTTTAGTTTAGAGTTTTATGTTCCGGCGTTGGCCCATAAAACTCTTAACTACTGACTTTTAAGTGCGGTAGGAGTCTGGACAGGAGAGGGTGTACCGCTCACTTTTTCAGGCAATCGTAATACCGGCGTTAGGCAAATCCCATTAAAAAGATAGCTCTCCAATGCTTAAAAGTAATTTTTATTTGGACAAATATTGCAACGTTTCGAGGCTAATACCTCTTAATCATGCATAGGCTTACACACAATTAACACACCTTTTATACCTGTTAATTTGGCGCCACAGGGCCCTCAACCTAGAGCAATGGTGACACCTACTGGTATATATTAACATTACATAAAAAAATTATAATACACATTTATATACATACTTACAAAAATATTGATGGAACACATGAAGCATACGTTGTTATTAAATATCAGAAAATTCTTTGATAATTTAAATTTCTCACATGATTATTTCAGAATGATTGAGAACTTCTATAAAATGTTTACAAAATGTTAGCAAGAAAAAAGTATCTGTCAAAGGATGAATACCTTCCTAGAAATATACTAAAACTATGTTATATTCCTTATTGTATTTAGTTTATTTTAATGAATTTATTCTACTGGATCAAGGCTATAATAAGGCACATTAATAGAATATATGTAATATCCACAGATAAAAATATTTATATATCAACAGATAAAGATTGTTATATCAACAGATAAAGATTATTATATATCCATTAAAAGGATAAACATTAAATGGGCCATAATGAAAGATGGTTCATATTGCTTTATAAGGGTGAAATAAATGTAAAGAAATGATGAAAAGAACTATGATGTTCTTTTAATGAACATTTGTTATAGATAGACAGACAAGTCCAATTCTCTATTGTGGTGGGGTGACATTGGATCCTTGGAAGAATTTGTTAGAGAGGTAAATTCAGCAGTACAGGGTCTAGAGTTAACTATCACCTTTAGTGAAGAGAGTGTGACGTTCTTAGATACAGAGTACAGATAAGAATACCTTACTCAGGTTTGTCAGCTTCCACCCAAGACCATTGGTAGAATCTCTCCCCAAGAGTCAGTTACTCCGAGTAAAAAGAATAGTTAGCAGTACACAGAAATGTAACCAACGTATAGATGAAATGGCAGACAAATTCATTGAAAGAGGCTACCCAGTTAAACTAATTGAAGAAAAAAAGAATGAGGTATTAAAGCATCACAATAAGAAGAATACAGCTAAACAAAAAGAAAACAGGATGGTCTTTATTTCTCAGTACAGTCACTATAGTAAGGAGATCACGAAAAGCATAAGAAAACATTGGCACATACTTAGTGACTGTAATGATAAAATACCTATTTTCAAAAATCCACCCTTAATGGCCCACAGACGTGTAAAAAACTTGAGAGACCATTTGGTAAAGTCTGATGTTGGACCAAGCAAAGGCAGTATCCAAACACATATAGGTAGTAAAAATGATGGCACATACCCATGCTTAAATTGTTGTAGTTCAATAATTAAAGGGAAATTTTTTCATCACCCCCATAATGGTACTAGATATGACATCAAAGGCTTCTATACATGTGATACTACCCATGTAGTATATTTAATAAAGTGTCCTTGTTCCTTAGTTTACTTGGGGGAGACCACCCATAAGGTAAAAGACAGGATGAGCCAACACCGCTCCAATATACGTTGCAAAAACAAGGAGGCTCCTGTATCTAGCCACTTCATAGAGAAAGGCCATAACATCAGCCAAATGAGATGGCAAGTCATTGACCATATAAAAACACAAAGAAATGGCCAGGACAGAGAAATTCTATTGAAACAAAAAGAATCCTGGTGGATTTTTAAGTTAGAAACTTTGGTCCCTAGAGGCCTCAATAGAGAATTGGACTTGTCTGTCTATCTATAACAAATGTTCATTAAAAGAACATCATAGTTCTTTTCATCATTTCTTTACATTTATTTCACCCTTATAAAGCAATATGAACCATCTTTCATTATGGCCCATTTAATGTTGATCCTTTTAATGGATATATAATAATCTTTATCTGTTGATATAACAATCTTTATCTGTTGATATATAAATATTTTTATCTGTGGATATTACATATATTCTATTAATGTGCCTTATTATAGCCTTGATCCAGTAGAATAAATTCATTAAAATAAACTAAATACAATAAGGAATATAACATAGTTTTAGTATATTTCTAGGAAGGTGTTCATCCTTTGACAGATACTTTTTTCTTGCTAACATTTTTCTTGCTAACATTTTGTAAAAAATTTATAGAAGTTCTCAATCCTTTTCTAATAATCATGTGAGAAATTTAAATTATCAAATAATTTTCTGATATTTAATAACAACGTATGCTTCATGTGTTCCATCAATATTTTTGTAAGTATGTATATAAATGTGTATTATATTTTTTTATGTAATGTTAATATACACCAGTAGGTGTCACCATTGCTCTAGGTTGTGGGCCCTGTGGCGCCAAACCAACAGGTATAAAAGGTGTGTTAATTGTGTGTAAGCCTATGCATGATTAAGAGGTATTAGCCTCGAAACGTTGCAATATTTGTCCAAATAAAAATTACTTTTAAGCACCTTTTTTGTTCTGGATTACATTTGGTGAAGTGGCAGTTCACCTGTCTGCACGAGCACTCCGGTCCTTTGGTGCTGTTCCACACTGGACTGTTTGGCATTAAAAAGATAGGATACGCAATTGACAATGGGGATTTGCGGTAAGTTAAAATCGCGAAAGACCATTTCCTGCCTGACTCGTAATACCAGCGGGTGTTAAAAAGCAGCATTGGGACCCCTCAACGCTGCTTTTTAAGGCTAACGCAAGACTCGTAATCTCGCTGTTAGTATCTCTTCAAGAAAGAATAACATTTGATAATAGAAGTAAATTGGAAAACGTTTTAAAATTATTTTCTCTGTCTGAATCACGAAAGAAAAATTTGGGTTTTTACGTCCCTTTAAGTAAAATGCAGAAAAGTGAAATAGTCAATGATTTCCCTGCCAGCCCTTCTGTACTTGTGCTGGAGGTACTGCTGTACCTGGGGTGTTTATTTATGTTAGATATAGGGGTTTTTTCTGAGATAAACATGACAAACAACTATGTAATCGGATCCCCTTTGCTATTTTACAAAAAAATAGTCAATGAAAAAATCCATTAATAAATGATCTGCTTTAATAAACAAACAAAACAATAAACACTGTTATTACTTTCATGTATGTGCCACTTGCGCTGAGCGATCAGAGCAGTTTACAGGTAGAACCGCTGATCGCCCTGTTGTATGTAGACGTGTGCAGGTTTATGTGCTAAGCAATGCTGGAGAGATTCTAGCTGGTATCACATACGTCTGGTTGTCAGAAAAGGGGAAAAATAAAAGATTTTACAGGGACAGATCTGTAAAACTTGAGCACTGGTTCCTGTACACTTTACATTAATCATCTGACTCATTTATTAAGTGAAGATGACTATGCACCCAGCTCACTCTTTGTTTTATGCCCCTTACCAGGTTTATTAGATTTGGAGGCAAATCTCCCAGACTTTGTTACGCAGCCTCGCATCCGCTCTCCCAAAACCAAAACGACAACCAAGGACGGCTTCCTGAAACGCGCAGCAGTGCTGGATCGTGAGATGGAGCAAGTGCACACGGTGGGAGCCAGTGATGTAACTGGTGTATATGGTGAAAGGGGGATACGTCTGAATTAATGTGCAGTTATCTGACTATACTACAGTGAGCTACTAAATATTACAGCAGTGCACAGCAACTGCGCTTGCAATAGACATGAACTGCATATGATCAGTATGTTCACTATAAAATCTTACAAAGTTTACATTAATGACCATCAGTGTGACCTAGGCTTGTCTAGTTATTATGCTGCCCTAGGCCCATACTAATCTGCTGCTCCCTCCCACCATGTTTAAATCTTGTCCCTTCCTCCTGTAACCTTCTACCTACCCATTTATCTGCAATTAGCCCTATAAGCATCCACTATGTCATGTAAGTACCATTAGTCAATGAGGATCAGTTTTAGATCAGTGATCACTAGATTCCTAACACATGGGGCCGCAGCTCATTATCGTAGAAGCTTAAGGGCTGTATATAAATGTATGGCTAGTAAGCGCACAAATAATAATATACTTTACTGGCACAGGACCAGATTTAGGAAAGGAAGCAGGGTATCCGCTATCTGGCTCTTTTTAGTTGCCACCCCCTTGTTTGCCCATCCATCAGATGTCCCCAAAGCTTCCTGGGACCACAAAATCTATGGCCTATAAATTTCATATAGAGGCCCGTGTGTGGCCGCTGGGCTGCCAGCTGGCTATCCCTGTTTCAGATGACAAAGCTTACTTGTAGGAGGTCACATCATTTCAGTTAAATGCACCTCTGGTTTCATTTCATTCATTTGAAAGTTTGCTTTAAAAAATGTAAAGCAAAAAACGTATAGTCTGAGCGTGTGCTTAAACTATAACTTCATGTTACGTTACCTCATGCTATTACTGCCACTAAAAACGTATAGTCTGAGTATGTTCTTAAATATAACTTTGTTACGTTACCTCATGCTATTACTGCCACTAAAAATGTATAGTTTGAGCATGTGCTTAAACTATAACTTCATGTTACGTTACCTCATGCTATTACTGCCACTAAAAACGTATAGTCTGAGCGTGTGCTTAAACTATAACTTTGTTACGTTACCTCATGCTATTACTGCCACTAAAAACGTATAGTCTGAGCGTGTGCTTAAACTATAACTTTGTTACGTTACCTCATGCTATTACTGCCACTAAAAATGTATAGTTTGAGCATGTGCTTAAACTATAACTTCATGTTACGTTACCTCATGCTATTACTGCCACTAAAAACGTATAGTCTGAGCGTGTGCTTAAACTATAACTTCATGTTATGTTACCTCGTGCTATTACTGCCACTAAAAACGTATAGTCTGAGTATGTTCTTAAATATAACTTTGTTACGTTACCTCATGCTATTACTGCCACTAAAAACATATAGTCTGAGCGTGTGCTTAAACTATAACTTCATGTTACGTTACCTCATGCTATTACTGCCACTAAAAACGTATAGTCTGAGCGTGTGCTTAAACTATAACTTCATGTTACGTTACCTCATGCTATTACTGCCACTAAAAACGTATAGTCTGAGCGTGTGCTTAAACTATAACTTCATGTTACGTTACCTCATGCTATTACTGCCACTAAAAACGTATAGTCTGAGCATGTGCTTAAACTATAACTTCATGTTACTTTACCTCATGCTATTACTGCCACTAAAAATGTATAGTCTGAGCATGTGCTTAAACTATAACTTCATGTTACGTTACCTCATGCTATTACTGCCACTAAAAACGTATAGTCTGAGCGTGTGCTTAAACTATAACTTCATGTTACGTTACCTCATGCTATTACTGCCACTAAAAACGTATAGTCTGAGCGTGTGCTTAAATATAACTTTGTTACGTTACCTCATGCTATTACTGCCACTAAAAACGTATAGTCTGAGCGTGTGCTTAAACTATAACTTCATGTTACGTTACCTCATGCTATTACTGCCACTAAAAATGTATAGTCTGAGCTTGTGCTTAAACTATAACTTCATGTTACGTTACCTCATGCTATTACTGCCACTAAAAACGTATAGTCTGAGTGTGTTCTTAAATATAACTTTGTTACGTTACCTCATGCTATTACTGCCACTAAAAATGTATAGTTTGAGCATGTGCTTAAACTATAACTTCATGTTACGTTACCTCATGCTATTACTGCCACTAAAAGGTATAGTCTGAGCGTGTGCTTAAACTATAACTTCATGTTACGTTACCTCATGCTATTACTGCCACTAAAAACGTATAGTCTGAGCGTGTGCTTAAACTATAACTTCATGTTACGTTACCTCATGCTATTACTGCCACTAAAAACATATAGTCTGAGCGTGTGCTTAAACTATAACTTCATGTTACGTTACCTCATGCTATTACTGCCACTAAAAACGTATAGTCTGAGCATGTGCTTAAACTATAACTTCATGTTACTTTACCTCATGCTATTACTGCCACTAAAAATGTATAGTCTGAGCATGTGCTTAAACTATAACTTCATGTTATGTTACCTCATGCTATTACTGCCACTAAAAACGTATAGTCTGAGTGTGTTCTTAAATATAACTTTGTTACGTTACCTCATGCTATTACTGCCACTAAAAATGTATAGTTTGAGCATGTGCTTAAACTATAACTTCATGTTACGTTACCTCATGCTATTACTGCCACTAAAAACGTATAGTCTGAGCGTGTGCTTAAACTATAACTTCATGTTACGTTACCTCATGCTATTACTGCCACTAAAAACGTATAGTCTGAGCGTGTGCTTAAACTATAACTTCATGTTACGTTACCTCATGCTATTACTGCCACTAAAAACGTATAGTCTGAGCGTGTGCTTAAATATAACTTTGTTACGTTACCTCATGCTATTACTGCCACTAAAAACGTATAGTCTGAGCGTGTGCTTAAACTATAACTTCATGTTACGTTACCTCATGCTATTACTGCCACTAAAAATGTATAGTCTGAGCTTGTGCTTAAACTATAACTTCATGTTACTTTACCTCATGCTATTACTGCCACTAAAAACGTATAGTCTGAGTGTGTTCTTAAATATAACTTTGTTACGTTACCTCATGCTATTACTGCCACTAAAAATGTATAGTTTGAGCATGTGCTTAAACTATAACTTCATGTTACGTTACCTCATGCTATTACTGCCACTAAAAACGTATAGTCTGAGCGTGTGCTTAAACTATAACTTCATGTTACGTTACCTCATGCTATTACTGCCACTAAAAACGTATAGTCTGAGCGTGTGCTTAAACTATAACTTCATGTTACGTTACCTCATGCTATTACTGCCACTAAAAACGTATAGTCTGAGCTTGTGCTTAAACTATAACTTCATGTTACTTTACCTCATGCTATTACTGACACTAAAAACGTATAGTCTGAGCGTGTGCTTAAACTATAACTTCATATTACGTTACGCTAGATGTGCAAAAAACACATAGAAATTTGTACTAATAAGTACAAAATACAAAGCGTAATTGTTGTTCTTTTGTAAAATGGGTTGAACATAGGCCCTCCATGGGCGTGTATGAAAGATTTCTCCCAAATCACAGCGTAATTCTATAAACCTTTTTGCACTACAGATCTCACTGTTTTTACTCTAAAATTTAAAAGTGGAGAGTTTTGATCATAATTCTCAAAACTCTTAATTACTTTCAAATGAAAAATTATGCATACAAACAGCATAATTTATTTTGTATTAGTCTTAATATTCAAGTTTAAAAAAATGCTGGTTCCTCCCTATGTATCTCACCCTCCAATTGCAAACTTCTACCTAACAAAGAGCTCTCACTGTTTGTATGGGAGACATCTCACCACTCACAGGGACAAACCCATCTTTTATAGAATTCCATGAGGGGCTGCCCCTGCGAGTGTTGGCGTTGAAAACCACGCATAGACCAGCAAATTTTATAGAATGGGTCCTTTTAGAAGGACATAGCAATGAGAGATTTTTTATGTTAGAATAAATAAGTGCTATAAAGGGGTAATGGCATAAAAACTGACACCCTTTGGCTTAGATTAATTGATTCTCATAAGGTTGCTGACGGGTTCTTGTCTGAAATTAATTGAGCATCAACTGTATTTTACCCAGTGTCCTTAGCAGCTGTGCAAGGTGCTCAATACATAATATGTTGTACGTCAAACGGCAACTGCTAGCAATGTGGAAAAACAGTAATTACATCTATAACACTTAGAAAACACATTTACTTATATTGAAAATGAAACTCCCATAACTGTAACAAACATGGGTAATTAGTGTTAAACGGAAACATTTTCTGCTGTCCCTGTAGCTTAAAATCGTACATCTGCTTTACACAGGCTACATCGCCCAGAAAAAGCAGGTAATGCCAAACAATCCATAAATTAAAAAAATGATGTTGTATTCGTTAGTATTCATGTAAAGTGCCATAATGTGTACAGTCACTATATAAGCTGGCACGTAGAACGCACTGATAAGGAAGTACAATATTCAATTAGTTAAAATCAGAAACACTTACAGGACAGAGAAGTGCACGTACAAATAGAACTTACTTACGTCACTGATGCGTTTCATGCCTTCTAGGCATTTTCTCAGAGGAGAGTCAGAATATATCACCTACAGCTCAGCATATGGAATTCATTAAGACTTTACCTGTAAAGTATCTTGTCTCATGGTCCTGTCTCGCTATTTCACAGCTGACAAGGTAGTTTTCCTTCTTAATATGAGGAGTGTCCACGGCTTCATTCCTTCTGGGAAATACAGAACCTGGCCACCAGGAGGAGGCAAAGACACCCCAGCCAAAGGATTAAATACCTCCACCACTTCCCTCATATCCCAGTCATTCTTTGCCTTTTCGTCACAGGAGGTTGGTAGAGAAGTGTCAGAAGATTCTTATGAAGAGTATCTACCCTTCGAAATGGGACTGGAGTTTTAAGTAGTCTTCTCAGTCTCTCAGTGAGAGCATTGACAAATTTTAGAGTCTGGAGATCAGTGTTGACGCTGCAAGCTGGTTTCTGCATTTCTTGCCCTCTGGACCTCCTCACGGCTCTCTGTGGCGCAGTGTATGGAGGTGATTGGTCTCATGGTGTCCAGCATGGACATAATTCCCTTTGCCAGGTTCCGTCTCAGACCGTTACAGCTGTGCATGCTGAGACAGTGAAACAGCAATCATTCCTTTTAAAGGCCACCCTGGGAGATTGTGACTACAGATGCGAGTCTCTCAAGATGGGGAGCAGTTTGGGGAGCCAAGAAGGCTCAGGGCCTGTGGTCTCGGGAGGAGAGCTGTTTTTACGATCAACATTCTGGAACTTTGAGCAATCTTCAATGCTCTGAAAGCTTGGCCCCGTCTGGGTTCGTCCCTGTTTATCGAATTTAAATCAGACAATATCACCTCAACCACCAGGGAGGAATGAGGAGCTCCCTAGCAATGAGACCCACAACTGTTTGCTGTCAGCGATCCACATTCCGGGTGTGGAAAACTGGGAAGTGAATTTTCTCAGCAGACAATCCTTTCATCCACGGGAATGGTCTCTACATCCTGCGGTGTCAGGGGAATCCACGTTCTTCACACCAGAATAAGTAGGTCCTCCACAGCTTATGATAGATGTGACGAGTAACCGGCTTACGAGCTTGAATGAGAGTATCAATAACTCTCTCAGAGAAACCTCTCTTGGCTAAAACTAAGCGTTCAATCTCCACGCAGTCAGCCTCAGAGAATCTAGATTTTTGATGAACAAAATGACCTTGTTCCAGCAGATCCCTGCGACAAGGTAACCTCCATGGAGGAGAAGATGACATCCCCACTAGATCCGCGAACCACATCCTTTGTGGCCACGATGGAGCAATCTGTATCACTGATGCCCGCTCCTGCTTGATGCGGGCCACTACTCAAGGAAGGAGAGGTAATGGCGGAAAAAGGTATATTAGACTGAACCTCCAAGGCACCACTAATGCATCTATTAGCTTCACCTGTGGATCCCTGGATCGTGACCCATACCTGGGTAGCTTGGTATTGAGACAGGACAGCATGAGATCTATCTCCGAAGTCCCCCACCTGCTGCATATCCTGCGGTGTTTGCAGAGATATGCAGCAGGTGGGGGACTTCGGAGATAGATCTCATGCTGTCCTGTCTCAATACCAAGCTACCCAGGTATGGGTCACGATCCAGGGATCCACAGGTGAAGCTAATAGATGCATTAGTGGTGCCTTGGAGGTTCAGTCTAATATACCTTTTTCCGCCATTACCTCTCCTTCCTTGAGTAGTGGCCCGCATCAAGCAGGAGCGGGCATCAGTGATACAGATTGCTCCATCGTGGCCACAAAGGATGTGGTTCGCGGATCTAGTGGGGATGTCATCTTCTCCTCCATGGAGGTTACCTTGTCGCAGGGATCTGCTGGAACAAGGTCATTTTGTTCATCAAAAATCTAGATTCTCTGAGGCTGACTGCGTGGAGATTGAACGCTTAGTTTTAGCCAAGAGAGGTTTCTCTGAGAGAGTTATTGATACTCTCATTCAAGCTCGTAAGCCGGTTACTCGTCACATCTATCATAAGCTGTGGAGGACCTACTTATTCTGGTGTGAAGAACGTGGATTCCCCTGGCATAAGGTCAGGGTTTCCAGGATTCTTTCCTTTCTCCAGGATGGTCTGGAGAAGGGCCTTTCTGCTTGCTCCCTTCATGGGACATGAAATCCAACATTTTTCTTTTATGATTTAGACAGAGCATACAATTTTAAACAATTTCCAATTTACTTCTATTATTTAATTTGCTTCCTTCTCTTGTTATCCTTTGCTGAAAGGTTTATCTAGGCAAGCTCAGGGGCAGCAGAGAACCTAGGTTCTAGCTGTTGATTGGTGACTGCATATATATATATATATATCGATTGTGATTGGTTCATCCATGTTTTCAGTTAGAAACCATTAGTGCATTGCTGCTCCTTCAACAAATGATACTAAGAGAATGAAACAGATTAGATAATAGAAGTAAATTGGAAAGTTGTTTAAAATTGTATGTTCTACCTAAATCATGAAAGAACATTTTTGGGTTTCATGTCCCTTTAAGGGACAGATTTCGGCCCTATCTGTTTTAGTGCACAAGAGGTTTGCTGAGCTTCCAGATGTTCAGTCTTTTTTTCAGGCTCTGGCTAGAATCAGGCCTGTGTTTAGATCTAGCGCTCCTCCTTAGAGTTTTAATCTTGTCCGTTTGAGCCTATGCATGTAGTTGACATTAAGTTACTGTCTTGGAATGTTCTTTTTCTACTGGCTATTGCTTCAGCATGCAGAGTCTCTGAAATAGCTGCTTTGCACCGTGAGCCTCCTTACCTAGTATTTCATGTTGATAAGGCTGTTCTTCCTACTGGGTTAGGTTTTGTTCCTAAGGTCGTTTCAGATCGTAACATTAATCAGGAGATTGTGGTTCCCTCCTTGTGTCCTAATCTTTCTTCTTCGAAGGAACGGTTACTTCATAATTTGGATGTGGTTCGGGCCTTGAAGTTCTATCTTCAGGCTATGAAGGAGTTTAGACCGACTTCTTCATTGTTTGTTGTCTATTCTGGGAAGAGTAGGGGGCAGAAGGCCTTGTCCACTTCCTTATCTTTTTGGTTGAGGAGCATTATTTGCTTTGCTTATGAGACAGCGGGACATAAGCCTCCTCAGAGGATTAAGGCTCATTCAACTAGAGAAGTGGCTTCCTCTTGGGCTTTCAAAAATGTGGCCTCTATGGATCATATTTGTAGGGCGGCTACCTGGTCCTCCTTACATACCTTTTTCTAAATTTTACAAGTTTGATGTTTTTGCTTCGGCTGAAGCAGCTTTTGGGAGAAAGGTTTTGCAGGTTGTGGTGCCCTCAGAATAGGGTCCGCGTTTCTTTTGCCCTCCCGTTCATTCAGTGTCCTCTGGAGCTTGGGTATATGTTTCCCACAAGTAAGGAATGAAGCCGTGGACTCTCCTCATATTAAGAAGGAAAACATAAATTATGCTTACCAGATAATTTAATTTCCTTCTGTATGAGGAGAGACCACGGCCCCCGCCAGTATTCTCTGAAGGGCGGACCTAAATTTTGATTTGTTCTTCTGGCACCATTTATACCCTGATATTTCTCCTACTGTTCCTTGTTCCCTTGGCAGAATGACTGGGGTATGAGGGAAGTGGGGGAGTATTTAAGCCTTTGGCTCCTTCTGGTGGCCAGGTTCTATATTTCCCACAAGTAAGGAATGAAGCCGTGGACTCTCCTCATACAGAAAATTATCTGGTAAGCATAATTTATGTTTTCTTTATTGCTAGATGGGACTGTTTTATAAAGAGTTTTTTTATTTTGTTTTTTTTAATAAAAAAAACGAATAGAGTGACCGCAGTACTACACAGAACAAATAAATAAGATCAAATCATAATTAATATGGGTGCACGAGAGGTATTGCCACGTCTACCAAAATTAATATAAACAAAGTCTCAGCACACTAGAATATCCCATATGAAATTTATTTTCAAAATGTCAAACATATATGTAAGGTCATTAATTCCATGCCATATTCACTCTCCACTCACTCAAAACAGTCACAACCAGCCATACAGAAAAAACAAAAATAACCCTAGGCATCCGTAGAAAATATAAGATGCTACCAAGGTCACGAAAAAGATATAATGGATGCAAACAGTGTCCTGTAATAGACCACAAGAGTTCTTCTTAATCTCTGTGATTGAAAAAGGTAATAACAGTCCTTAAAGGGACAGTATACACTAATTTTCATATAACTGCATGTAATAGACACTACTATAAAGAATAATATGCACAGATACTGCTATAAAAATTCAGTATAAAATTGTTTAAAAACTTACTTAGAAGCTGTCAGTTTACCTCTGTTGAAAAGGTAGTTGGAAAGCCCACTGCAAGTGGCAAATAAGACACTCCCCCCTCCCCCTTCTTTTGCATATGAAAAGACCCTTTACACAAACAGGAGCAAGCTGGAGTAGGTAGTCGTGCGTATTCACATAAAACTTTGGGGCTTGGTTAGGAGTCTGAAAATCAGAGCAATGTTATTTAAAAATAAGCAAAACTATACATTAATTAAAAAAAAAAACTTTATGGGCTATATAAATAGATTATCTACAAAACATTTATGCAAAGAAAAAATGAGTGTATAATGTCCCTTTAAGTAGAGATCTCAAAGTATATCTATCATAGGTTAAGTCGGGTATCTCCAAACTTTACACCACCTCCTCTTAATACACGATAGGATGTAAGCACAAACACATACTGGCAAAGCAGTGAAGGTGTTACGGTACCAACAGTGTACCAAGGGTTACTACCAGATGAACAATGTCCTGCATACAGAATCAGCACTTCACAACCTCGATCAGTTTCCCTGCAAACATGAGACCAAGCTCCACATTTCAGGTTTAAAACAGAATATATTTATTAAAGGCTGAATGCCTAGTATTTATACAGGTTTTGACCCCAGATGGGGGGGTTGAATATAACCCTGGCTTCAGGTTACAGAGGGCATTGGTTAAACAGTAAAGCAAACATATGAACAATGCATCAAACCTCTAAGAATTGTCTATTCACAGTTAAAACAGATTAACATATTAAGTACTCAGACAATCTGATGTTGGGCAGTCTAGTTAACATAATCACACAAAACACAATCAGTTTACCTAGACAGACTCCTGAGACACAATCAGATCTTAAACATACATAGAATACATCTTATTACAGAATATAGGAACAGTTCTTATTAGCTATAAAGTCTTTTATGCCCACTTGGCTTATAGAGTCACAATTGCTCCCACAAGGGGCACTCACACCCTGTACCCATCCTGTATTTATGGATACAGGGTGACATAGACATAAGACAGAGTTATGAAAGTACATGGGGTGTCCAGCATATAAAATTCCATATTTCCATGCAGTCTCTGGGTATCCTTAAGCTCATGTACCTCCAGCCCAAAGAATGTTCCATAACAGGCCCTCCAATGTACAGTGGCGAGATTGGTCACATCTCTCCCCTTTTCCAAACAGACTAACAGGGTATCTGATCTCCTGCCGGTCAGTGCCCTGGTTAGTCCAGCAACCCACCCATAAAACACAATTAGTAGTACAGCCCACCCACAATAAATGGTTACTACACCTGAGTACGGGGAAAACTTGTCCATGTCCAGGTGCCTCACCACAGCTGTGTGGGGGACTGGTACGCTGAATTGGTGGGTTGCGAGGTGGGCAGAGACCAGCTGTACTCTGCCCGGGTGCCAGCACTACCTTGGAAGTAGCCTGGTGGGAGCCTGGTTGCTGGAGGGGGAGACCGATTGTCTCCCCTTTGGATACATAGCTGTGCTGCTGGAGGGGGAGACCGATCATCTCCCCTTTGGCTAAACAGCCCTGTTGCTGGGGGACAGGACCAGCTGTCCCTACCCCCTGTGCTGTAAGGGCAGAGACCACGGTCCCATCTGCACAGTTGTGGGGCTTACTGTCTCCCCCTGATGCGTTAAGCTGCCGCTGGGGAATGGAGTCTGGGCTCCCAATTCCCTGTATATCACTCTGCTGCTGGGGGACAGGACCAACTGTCTCTGCCCCCTGTAACTCAGCCTGCCACTGGGGAATGGAGTCTGGGCTCCCAATTCCCTGCAGGACCGGTGGAGAGACCTCGGTCCCATCTCCCCCGGCCACCTGGGGTCCTTCCCAGCAAATCTCCACAACATCCTCCCAGCTGAATGGGTCTGGATCTGGGTCTCCCACCTTGCTGTCCTGCTGAGCCCTCCCAATGTAGTGAAAGAGATCTCTGTAGTCCTGCTCCAGTTCCCACTCCAGGGCTGCCAAGTGAGCCAGGTCTTGCTCTACCTCATGGGGGTCAGCCCAGTCATGCCCAGCCTCCCTCTCATAGAAAATGTCCTGAAGTCTGGTCTGCGCAGGGCTCCCAAAGTCAGGCTCTGCAAAGGACTCCCACAACAAGCCAGGACCATCAAACTCCTCTCCCTCTGGCCTGTCATGCTCAGCTGTCCAGGGCATACACTGTGCCATATACCACCAGAGCGCCTGGTAGGCATCCTCCAGCCATAGCTCCTGCCATACCCGGTGCTCTAGTTCCTTCACCCATTCTTCCAGGGGCTGCTCTCCCAGGAAGGGCATCCGCAGGGCCACTTGCTTCTGCAACCGCTGCTCTTCACTGGGGAGACTCTTACCCTGCTGGTATTGCACATTATCCAGGGCCTGGTACCAGATGCCTTTCCTTAATGCATCCCGGCCATCCAGGTCCTCCTCCTCGTATAAAACTGCTGGTTCCATTCTGTTGCTTTTAGGGTCGCTGTACTGGGACATGCGTTGCCCCCAACTTGTAAATCCAGGGAATGGTGTCTCCTGTAGCTGTCCTTCTGGCTGTGGGAACAATCCCGTCGCTTGCCACCAATGTTAAGGTACCAACAGTGTACCAAGGGTTAATACCAGATGAACAATGTCCTGCATACAGAATCAGCACTTCACAACCTTGATCAGTTTCCCTGCAAACATGAGACCAAGCTCCACATTTCAGGTTTAAAACAGAATATATTTATTAAAGGCTGAATGCCTAGTATTTATACAGGTTTTGACCCCAGATGGGGGGGTTGAATATAACCCTGGCTTCAGGTTACAGAGGGCATTGGTTAAACAGTAAAGCAAACATATGAACAATGCATCAAACCTCTAAGAATTGTCTATTCACAGGTAAAACAGATTAACATATTAAGTACTCAGACAATCTGATGTTGGGCAGTCTAGTTAACATAATCACACAAAACACAATCAGTTTACCTAGACAGACTCCTGAGACACAATCAGATCTTAAACATACATAGAATACATCTTATTACAGAATATAGGAACATTTCTTATTAGCTATAAAGTCTTTTATGCCCACTTGGCTTATAGAGTCACAATTGCTCCCACAAGGGGCACTCACACCCTGTACCCATCCTGTATTTATGGATACAGGGTGACATAGGCATAAGACAGAGTTATGAAAGTACATGGGGTGTCCAGCATATAAAATTCCATATTTCCATGCAGTCTCTGGGTATCCTTAAGCTCATGTACCTCCAGCCCAAAGAATGTTCCATAACAGGCCCTCCAATGTACAGTGGCGAGATTGGTTTCGTCACAGAAGGGTTATTTAGTCTTCGGCATGTGTACTCTTGGGGATGGTGACAGTATCAGCTGCTGCTCCGTATCCTTGCCAGTCTTTTTGTAATGCAGGAATCCCTCATATTGGAACTTATTCTATAACAAAGCTGTGAAGGGTTATTTAGTCCTCGGCATGTGTACTCTTGGGGATGGTGACAATATCAGCTAAGGGTCCGTATTCTTGTCAGGCTTTTTGTAATGCAGGAATCCCTCATATTGGAACTTATTCTATACCCAATGCAGTGAAGGGTTTTGATGTAGAGGCGGCTCCATTGATTACATTGGAGCTTAAAGGGATTATGACATCAAAGTTAAACTTTCATGATTCAGATAAAACATGCAAATTTACACGTCTTTCTAATTTATATCTATTATCTATGTTGCTTCCTTCTCTTGGTATCATTTATTGAAAAGCATACCTAGGTATTCTCAGGAGCAGCACTGCAATACAGGGAGCTAGCTGATGATTGGTGGCTATATATATACATGGAGTGCAGAATTATTAGGCAAGTTGTATTTTTGAGGATTAATTTTATTATTGAACAACAACCATGTTCTCAATTAACCCAAAAAACTCATTAATATCAAAGCTGAATAGTTTTGGAAGTAGTTTTTAGTTTGTTTTTAGTTATAGTTATTTTAGGGGGATATCTGTGTGTGCAGGTGACTATTACTGTGCATAATTATTAGGCAACTTAACAAAAAACAAATATATACCCATTTCAATTATTTATTTTTACCAGTGAAACCAATATAACATCTCAACATTCACAAATATACTTTTCTGACATTCAAAAACAAAACAAAAACAAATCAGTGACCAATATAGCCACCTTTCTTTGCAAGGACACTCAAAAGCCTGCCATCCATGGATTCTGTCAGTGTTTTGATCTGTTCACCATCAACATTGCGTGCAGCAGCAACCACAGCCTCCCAGACACTGTTCAGAGAGGTGTACTGTTTTCCCTCCTTGTAAATCTCACATTTGATGATGGACCACAGGTTCTCAATGGGGTTCAGATCAGGTGAACAAGGAGGCCATGTCATTAGATTTTCTTCTTTTATACCCTTTCTTGCCAGCCACGCTGTGGAGTACTTGGACGCGTGTGATGGAGCATTGTCCTGCATGAAAATCATGTTTTTCTTGAAGGATGCAGACTTCTTCCTGTACCACTGCTTGAAGAAGGTGTCTTCCAGAAACTGGCAGTAGGACTGGGAGTTGAGTTGACTCCATCCTCAACCCGAAAAGGCCCCACAAGCTCATCTTTGATGATACCAGCCCAAACCAGTACTCCACCTCCACCTTGCTGGCGTCTGAGTCGGACTGGAGCTCTCTGCCCTTTACCAATCCAGCCACGGGCCCATCCATCTGGCCCATCAAGTCTCACTCTCATTTCATCAGTCCATAAAACCTTAGAAAAATCAGTCTTGAGATATTTCTTGGCCCAGTCTTGACGTTTCAGCTTGTGTGTCTTGTTCAGTGGTGGTCCTCTTTCAGCCTTTCTTACCTTGGCCATGTCTCTGAGTATTGCACACCTTGTGCTTTTGGGCACTCCAGTGATGTTGCAGCTCTGAAATATGGCCAAACTGGTGGCAAGTGGCATCTTGGCAGCTGCACGCTTGCCTTTTCTCAGTTCATGGGCAGTTATTTTGCGCCTTGGTTTTTCCACAAGCTTCTTGTGACCCTGTTGACTATTTTGAATGAAACGCTTGATTGTTCGATGATCACGCTTCAGAAGCTTTGCAATTTTAAGAGTGCTGCATCCCTCTGCAAGATATCTCACTATTTTTGACTTTTCTGAGCCTGTCAAGTCCTTCTTTTGACCCATTTTGCCAAAGGAAAGGAAGTTGCCTAATAATTATGCACACCTGATATAGGGTGTTGATGTCATTAGACCACACCCCTTATCATTACAGAGATGCACATCACCTAATATGCTTAATTGGTAGTAGGCTTTCGAGCCTATACAGCTTGGAGTAAGACAACATGCATAAAGAGGATGATGTGGTCAAAATACTCATTTGCCTAATAATTCTGCACTCCCTGTGTATATATATATATGCATCTTGCCATTTGCTCACCTGGTGTGTTCAGCTAGCTTTCAGCAGTGCATTGTGGCTCCTTTAGCAAAGGATACCAAGAGAATAAAGCAATTTTGATAATAGAAGTAAACTGGAAAGTTGTTTAAAAATGGTGTGCTCTATCTGAATTATGTAAGACAAAATGTGCAAGTTTAATTTTGACTTTACTGTCCCTTTAAGACACATGGATAAAATCCTGCTTGAGAGCGGCAAACCTTGCAGCTGCTGATTAGGGACTGCTGAAGAGTTTCATGTCTTGCAGCTCCCAAACCGGAATTAACCCATGTGCTTAACCCCTTTGCGGGGCTTAAACAGAGAGTTATCTAGGCTCAGTAATGAAAACATTAAATGCTCTAATGAATTAAAGTGAAGGTCAATTTTTATGAATTAGTGCCCGGTTTTTAATAAACCTATTAAAAACAAGGGCACTTTAATTCATCAAAATTAACATTTCACTCTTTTTCTTCAAAAACTTACCTTTTCATTCTGGCAGCCGCTCCAGCGATTCCCACGGCCGTCGGAAGCCTCTGCAGACGTCAAAAATGACTAATCCGGCTTCCTCCAATCACGACTTCCCCCCCGGGGGAATCTTGACCTGATGCAACGCCCATGATTGGAAGAAGCCGGATTCATTATTTTGGACCCACAAAGACGGCTTGCGACGGGTGGAGGAAGTGCTGGGGCGGCTGCCAGGATTAAAAGGTAAGTTTTTGAAGAAAACGAGTGAAATGTCAATTTTGATTAATTAAAGTGCCCTTGTTTTTAATAGGATTATTAAAAAATGGGCACTAATTCATCAAAATTGACCTTCACTTTAAAGCAAGCCATTTGTGTTTTAGAATGTCCCTTTAATAATTTAGTAACATTTTATTTGCAACAACAAATCTATAACAATATATGTTTTATAAAGCCAGGACTTTCTTTAGATTTGCTCATTACGTAGGCTCAACTCCTGGTGGCCTCATTCATGACATTGCACAGACAAAATGTTTCACCAAATACATTGGTTCACCCTCTCCCCAGAGTCTTGTGGGACATTGACCCTTTTCACCCTTTTCTGGCCCATAAGGTTCCACAGGGCAGGTACCATTCAAAATGGCAGAAAAATTAGTAGTTACAACTTTTCTAGCATGAAGCCATCATACGCCGCACCACGCTGCATTTAAGCTCAGTTTAAATTGTTTTACACAAAAGAACAATACATGATATTTATCTGCTGATCTTGTGTTTTCTCTTAGACTCTTCGACAGAGAAAAAATAAAGTTCAAGTGACTGAGAAACCATTACGCTTCCTTGAAAAGATAGAGAAGCCCCCACCACGACCTGTGACGCCAAAAGTAGAGGAACCTCCTGAGGTCAGCACAAATCCCCCCAGTAAAAGGGTCTTGGTATTACACCAAGTGCCCAAAAAACACTTTAAAAGGACAATTTTTTGAATGTTTCTCTTGCACATGCTCAGTTCATATATTGATAAAGTAGTTATTTTTATGTTTAATTAAAAGTAAAAAAATAAAGTTCAAATCACACTTTTAAACTGTAGAATAAAAGTTTGTTTATGATTGCAATGATGTGAAATTATTATGCACATTATGAATTCCGCCTGCTCTCCAACTTATCGCGCAGTCGACATCGATATTAAATGAACTGAATCTGTGATACTTGTTCCTTTTAGGGTGGTTTTCCTCATATTTTTACCTACTTGGGGGCAAAAAAATAAAACCAGGTGTCTGCAAATATTATAACGTAACTCAAATTGACTCAGAGGTTTTCAGGTTTAAAATTACAATGAACTTAATTAAAAAACTACCCAAGCTGCTTTGCTCTTGTTACTGGATGTTTGTCACTAAGACTGGTATCTAGACCTGTATTTGATACATTTTGTGCTGAGAGTCTTTAACATTCAGTAATTATTTATATATTTCATTAATTTCTTTTGTTCCTTCAGGGTGACGAGGACAGAGAGTTAGCTGTGATCTTCTTACAGAAACTAATCCGTGGACGAGCGATACAGAACATGGTAAGTTGTTGTTGTGTTCATTTGATTACAATAAGATTTTATCTGTCAAACACGCACTAATATTCTTATGGTGAATCAGGAAGTAAAGGGCTTGGTCTTCTCGGCCACAAATAAAGTGATATTGAGACATCTAATCCTCTGTCCTTACCAGTGTGGCACAGAAGATAAATAACAATCGGCAAGATACACTAATACCTATAAACTAACTATTAACCCCTAAATCGCCACCCTCCCGCATTGCAAACACTATTTAAAATGTATTAACCCCTAATCTGCCTCCCACCCACATCGCGACTATTAAATTTATTAACCCCTAAACCTCTGGCCTCCCACATTGCCACCACTAAATAAACCTATTAACCTCTAAACCACCGGCCCCCCACATCGCAAAGCACTAAATCAAACTATTAACTCCTAAACCTAACACCCCCCTAGCTTTAAATTAAAATTACAATATAACTATATTTAAATAAATAAAAACTACCCTTGGGAGGATTTTTAGAAAACTTCTTCCTGGATAAAAAACAATGCAAATGCTGATAACAAAATACCAGTATAAACGCTTTTATATATTGTGTATACAGTGTACAGAACTTACTGCGTTGCATGTTAAGTTCCTGCAAAGAGTTAAAGCCAACACTTTATTGTTACAAACTTGACAAGGTCATGGGTACACTTGTTGGACACATCGGTTTATTCTTTTCTAGATTTTTGGAAATGTAACATTTATTTTGACTCTGAATATCTACAGACAGATTTCTTAGTCCTAATGAAAACTCTCTTCATAACTAACACACAAAAAAGCCCTTTATAGCTCATCTGGCTTAGGGCGTCTTATACTGAATGATCAGCAACAACATGACAGACAGCCGTAGCAGGATATTACTATAGTTGTCATCAGCAACTGCAACACTCAGGTTAAATTATTCGTGTAACAAAAGCAAAACGCATGTAAGAACTGGGCAGGGCAGGTAGCAGAGGGGCAAGAAATAATATAATGCTTCCTCATAAATTCATTAATTAAACTGACCCCATAGAGGTAAATGTCCTAGATCTTCCCATCTTCGTGTTAGTGCACACAACAGGAACTGTGTTGCGGAGAGAAACTATTCTTTTGGTTTAATGCTTTCTTTGCCTTCCTGTTACTATCTTTTCTCAGATGTTTGAGGGGAAGGAGAAGCGTCTGGAGCTTATCCGGGAGCTGCGTACGACACATGCCCTGCAGGAGGAGGGGCAGCTGCTAAAGAAGGCAGAGAAGCAGGCGACACTGGCACTGCAACGCCAGAGAGAGCTCAGCGAGCACAAGGTGTGTAATATTCCTAACTGGGCACGTTCAGCAGTGATCAGCGGGAATGTCTGAATGTCACTGTTATGCGCTGTCTGCTGTTCTGCAGCATTTAGCGACCATGTACATGTTCATTATATACATAACTTGGGTTTACATTTCACAGAACAGCACACAATGTGTTTACATGTTGTTACCCTGTTATGCAGGAAAAAGCTACCACCAAATACACCACACTGTAAAGGGTTTGTATACAACAGGACAAAGAAAAATTCCCATCTGATTGACAGGTCTCAGTATGTTATTTTGTTTTATTCCAAGTGAGCAAAGGTAGGGAATGCAGTCAGGTTATTTGCTGAATGTGGTCTTTATAGTAAGGAAGAGACAATCTAACTCTAGTGCTGATTTGTTCTACCCGTGTTGTGTGTATAATTTACTGGCATACTTAGTATTGCTCAGATAGTATTATAATGTGTGTTATTTGCTGAATGTGGTCTTTATAGTAAGGAAGAAACAATCTAACTCTAGTGCTGATTTGTTCTACCCGTGTTGTGTGTATAATTTACTGGCATACTTAGTATTGCTCAGATAGTATTATAATGTGTGTTATTTGCTGAATGTGGTCTTTATAGTAAGGAAGAGACAATCTAACTCTAGTGCTGATTTGTTCTACCCGTGTTGTGTGTATAATTTACTGGCATACTTAGTATTGCTCAGATAGTATTATAATGTGTGTTACTTGCTGAATGTGGTCTTTATAGTAAGGAAGAGACAATCTAACTAAAGTGCTGATTTGTTCTACCCGTGTTGTGTGTATAATTTACTGGCATACTTAGTATTGCTCAGATAGTATTATAATGTGTGTTATTTGCTGAATGTGGTCTTTATAGTAAGGAAGAGACAATCTAACTAAAGTGCTGATTTGTTCTACCCGTGTTGTGTGTATAATTTACTGGCATACTTAGTATTGCTCAGATAGTATTATAATGTGTGTTATTTGCTTGTCACTCAATCTCTAGTTGTTTTAAAAGGCCGCACTGGGTTAGTATATGCACATACACACACACACATACTTACATGTACATAGACATGCACACATAGACACACACACATATACACATACACATATATATATATATATATATATATATATATATACACACACACACACACACATACATAGACACATACATGTACACACACATATACACATAGACATGCACACAGACACAGACACACACTTGCATATACACATAGACACGCACACATATATACACATAGCGGCCTATCTATCAAGCTCCGAATGGAGCTTGAAGGCTCGTGTTTCTGGTGATTCTTCAGACTTGCCAGAAACACCAGTTATGAGGCAGCAGTCACAAAGACCGCTGCTCCATAACCCTGTCCGCCTGCTCTAATGAGGCGGACAGGAATCCTGATTGGCCGCAAGTGTGCAGGGGGCGGCGTTGCACCAGCAGCTCTTGTGAGCTGCTGGTGCAATGCTGAATACGGAGAGCTTATTGCTCTCCGCATTTAGCAATGTCTTGCGGACCTGATCCGCACTGTCGGATCAGGTCCTCAAGACATTTGTTAAATTGGCCTCAAAGACACACACACACATATATATGCACATAGGCACACACATAGACACAGACACAAGGACACACACACACACATATATATATATATATATATATACACACACACACACACATATATGCACATAGGCACACACATAGACACAGACACAAGGACACACACACACACACACATATATATATATATATATATATATACACACACACACACATATATATGCACATAGGCACACACACATAGACACAAAGACACACACATATATACACATGCACACACACACACACATAACACAACTCATAAACTGGGCTCCGCAAGTAATAGGTTTAAATAAAAATTAAATATAAAAGGTCCTCAGCACCATATGATAAAACTCAATTCTCCTTTATTTCAGTATCTGCATAAAACAAACTGCAATGTTTCAGCCATCTTAGCCTTAATCATGCATATCCTTTACACCTTGCAGCCCTAATTTATAAGTAAAGTCATTACTATAACACTTTACAGGTGAGTTTCAAGTGATCATTTAACAACTCTCTTTTGTCACGTAGTGGCATTTAATTTCATTACATGTTAAATCCTATCTTAAATACATGTCAATAGGAGATGTCAGAACAACACCAATACAAAATTGTCAGCAACATTCTTGTTTCCTGAAAATAAAGAGAGGAAGTAATTTTACAACTAAGCACAGATCTGTATTTATAATAACACTTTCACCAAAATACTGAAAATGTAATTTCCCTATTTAGCCCTTTATTATATATTTAGCCCTTTATTATATATCAGTTCCCTGTCTCCTCCCCCTCTTATTTTGCAAACAGGATTTATAATCTGCCATCTCAGTTGACTTACATTGTGGCCCACTTTGCTGAAGTGACTGGACACGGGGGCCTCTTCATTCTTACATCTAACGTTTTCTGATTAATCCTTTCCCTTGCTTTGCTTGTTGTCTCCCCTATATAAATTAGGTAGCATGGGCATTTAATCAGATAAATGATATAAGATGTTTCACTATACTTGAACTATACTTGTGGAACATCTTATATAATTTATCTGATTAAATGGCCTTGCTCCCAATGCTCTTCTCAAACTTTCCAGGCTTTTAGTAAAGTTTTAATTAATTTTGTTGAAAACCTAAAAAAAAAAAAGAATAAACAAAATAAATTTTTTAAGCCCCTGTTTATGGCTCGCGTGGCAACAGAGGGGCGCTCTGCGTACCAGCTGTGGTATGCGTACCATAGGTTCGCTTTCGATGCTCTAGGTTATAAATGCTTCAGAGCTGCCTCCTGTATGAATTTATCTTGTCACACCTGTTAGTATTTGCATACTTGTGTCACTATTGTATGCACCTTTCTCTTCTACTCAGTGATACTTTACATTTAATGATAACGTTTCTACTAAAATGTAACTCCTCTTACTTTTAATTGATTTAGACGTTTCCTACAATGTCACATTTACCTCACATTATTGTATTGAACGGATCATTTTTGACCCTGTGGTGTGTTTGTCCCCAGGCATCTGTACAAGATGAACATCTCGCTCAGCTGGAAGGTGGGGTTCTCTCCGACATGTTTGACTTCCTTTCTAAGGAGCTGGTGAGGTTACAGGAGGAGCGCAGGATCCATGCCTTTGCCATGCTGGCAGAGCGACAGCGCCGTATACGAGAGGCTGAGGAGAGCGGAAGGAGGCAGGTAGAGGAGAGACGCAGGAGAGAGGAGGATGAGATCTTCAGGCAGGTGAGATGGAAAAAGTAGGAAACATATAGAGCTGATGGTACTGTCCAACTATTGTTGTTAACATTTCTATACCGCAAAACAGCACAATTTATGTAGTTTCAATATGACACATAGCTTGTTGTACTCTTCATTGCTTACTCCCTTGTATGATGCTCTTTAAATCATGAAGAGCGTTTGTGTAAGGTATACGATTATTTTATATATTGCTGTAATCTAGCGTTTGTGTAAGGTATACAACTATTTTATATTGCTGTAATCTAGCGTTTGTGTAATATATACTATTTTATATCACTGTAATCTAGCGTTTCTGTAAGGTATACGACTATTTTATATTGCTGTAATCTAGCGTTTGTGTAATATATACAACTATTTGATATCGCTGTACTCTAGCATTTGTGTAATATATAAAACTATTTCCTTCCTAAGATAGGGAGAGTCCATTCATTCATTCATTACTGTTGGGAAACACAACACCTGGCCACCAGGAGGAGGAAAAGACACGCCAGCCAAAGGCTTAAATATCCCTCCCACCTCCTCATTACCCCAGTCATTCTTTGCCTTTCGTCACGTTAGGCGGTGGCAGAGAAGTGTCAGAAGATTCGGAGAGTCCTGAAAAAGGGTATCTGAGATAGGACTGGAGTTTTAAGTAGTCATGTCAACCTCTCAGTGAGAGTATTGATGAAAGTTAGTGTCTGAAGATGCAGGGAAAGTTTTTCTGTGAAACCATCCAGACTACTGCTAACAGCTCCAAAGCAATCAGTGTTGACGAACTTCACTGCCTGCTTTCTCTCACTCAAGTCCATTTAAGGAGCGCTGCTATAAGACTGTCACACTTGAGAGGCTGTGTTGTGTTCCACAGCATGGATCCTGGATGTAAGATTGTTTTAATTTTTACACATAAAACGCTTTAACAGGGTCACAGTGTTGCTCCTTTATACCTTGATAGGATCCAGGGTTAATATCCTCTGAAGGGGGTTTTTTGAACAGTTGGGGTTAATTAATCAGTGTATTAATTATTTACATGCTGCTTTGTGTGATTGCTTTCCTGGGCTGATAGAATGTGTCTTTTTGGCTGGAACAAACAGGTTTCACTTTGAAGTTCCACTTTCATTTTTGAAAGTGTTGCACAGCTCCTATTACTTGCTGTACTTGTAATAACAGGGGAAGTACTGTCTTGTGACCGGGTGGGGTCTATGTTCATTTCCTACATTCCGGCTGAGACTTGAACCCGAGGAGAGCGTTTCATCTGTTAACTGCCTGGTTCTAGGAGGTGGTGAGTGCCCCAGCCATTGGGAGTATAAAGGTGCAGTTTTCTATAATAAAAAACTTTTTAATTTGTGTCCTTCTGTGGGTATAACCTGAGCTATGGATGACTCTGACATGTTAGAAGGTACTGCTTCTGTACTAAATCATACCTGTTTATATTGTGAGGAGGCCGTGGTTTTCCCGCCCACTCAATTATGTTCCACATGCCTTAACACCGTTATAAAGTCTAAGAAGGGCGACAAGCCTGCTAAGGCTCTTAGTCCCTCTGAGCTGTCTACCTCTCAGGACTCGGCGTCCGTGAGATTAGTGCCCTTGCTACATTATCCACTCCACATGCAGTTCCCCGTAGCATATCTACTCCTCCATCCGTAGGGGACGTTCTTCCTGTGGATTTTGCCGCACAGTTACAAACGGCGATGTCTGTGGCCCTCAGTGCATTACCTCGCTCACAAACACAAGAGAAAGGTTAAACATATCTCTCCTGACCCGGAGTCATCTAAATATTTATTGGATTAAGCTATTATGTCCCAGTTATCCGATGATGAATTAACCTCTGAAGTCCTTAGCGTCTAAGCCTCCTGCTGCGTAGGAACCGTCCTTTAGATTTAACTGAATTGATTTAACTTAATTGAACACTTGCGTTTTTTTATTAAATGAGGTTCTGTCTACGTTAAAGGTTCCAGAGGCCGCACTGCCTGAAGAACCTATGATACCTAAATTAGACAGAGTTTACGAAGACAGGAAAGTTCCTTTAAATTTTCCTGTGCTGGTTTAGATGGTAAACATTATTGAGAACGAATGGGAAAGAATTAATTCTTCCTTTTCTCCCTCATCTACTTTTAAAAAGTTGATCCCGGACTCTCAACTGGATTTGTGGGGCTCCATTCCTAAGGTGGGTGGTCCTATCTCTATGCTTGCTAAACGTACTACTATACCTCTTGAGGATAGTTCTTCGTTCAGAGAGCCGATGGATAAGAACATGGAAAACTTTGTGACAAAGATGTTTCAACATACAGGATTTTTGTTTCAAATGGTGGCTGCAGTTGCCGGAGCGGCTACCTACTGGTGCGACTCTTTGTTGGAACTTATTGAGGTGCAGTCTCCCCTCGTGGATATTCAAGACAGAATTAAAGCTCTGAGAATTGCTAATTCTTTCATCTGTGATGCATACATGCAAATTATTCACCTAAATGCAAAGGCCTCTTGCTTTGTGGTCCTAGCCTGCCGGGCGCTCTGGTTGAAGTCTTGGTCTGCGGATATGACTTCTAAGTCCAGACTCCTTTCTCTTCCCTTCAAGGGAAAGATTTTATTTGGTCCAGTCCTGGACTCCATTATTTCTACGGTTACCGGAGGCAAGGGTGCCTTCCTACCGCAAGATAAAAAGACCAAGTCTAAGTGGCGACAATCTTCTAATTTTCATGCCTTTCGTTCTGACAAATCCCAACGACTATGATCCTCCTCCAAGCCCGGGCAACCCAAGAGTACTTGGAAGCCAGCTCGGTCCTAGAATAAATCCAAGCAGAATAAGAAGCTCGCTAAAACAAATCGGCATGAAGGGAGCAGACTGTCTCTTTTTTCAGACGCCTGGTTCAAGGACGTACAGGATCCGTGGGTCCTGGCGGTGGTGTCTCAGGGATACAAGATAGGCTTGAAATCTCATCTGCCAAATTCCTTCTCTCAAATCTGTCTACCAGACCAGAAAAGAGGGATGACTTTCTAGCGTGCGTTCGGGATCTATCCTCCTTAGAAGTTGTTGTCCCGGTGCCTATCGAAGAAAGAGGTTTAGGGTTTTATTCAAACCTTTTCGTGGTCCCAAAAAAGGAGGGAACTTTCCGCCCAATTCTGGACCTAAAGTGCTTAAACAAATTTCTTAGTGTCCCTTCCTTTAAGATGGAGATAAGGTCCATCCTTCCTTTAATTCAGGAAGGCCAATTTATGACCACTATAGATCTGAAGGATGCTTACATTCATGTTCCAATCCACAGGGAACACTTTCAGTTGCTGAGATTTACATTCCTGGATCAGCACTTCGAGTTCATTGCCCTTCCGTTTGGCTTAGCTACTGCTCCAAGAATCCTTAAAGTTCTGGGGCTCTTCTAGCCGTCGCCAGAACTCAGGGTATTGCAGTAGCTCCATACTTGGATGATATTCTGGTGCAAGCACCATCCTTTAGGTCTTGCAGTAGAATTTGTGGAGTCCCTTCTCAGTCTTCTTCAATCACATGGATGGAAGATAAACCAGGGTGGAATTCCTGGGTACTATAATAGACTCAATATCCATGAGGATATTTCTAACAGACCAGAGACGTTGCAAGATAACTTCAGCATGTCTTGGCCTCCGGATCTCCTTGATTCCCTCTGTGGCTAAGTGTATGGAGGTGATTGGTCTCATGGTGTCCTGTATTGACATAATTCCTTTTGCCAGGTTCCGTCTCAGACCTTTATAACTGTGCATGCTGAGGCAGTGGAACGGCGATCATTCAGATCTGTCTCATCAGATGGTATTAGACAGCCGGTCGAGAGAATCGCTCTCTTGGTGGCTCTGTCCAGATCATCTGTCCCGAGGGACATGCTCCTTAAGACCATACTGGGAGATTGTGACTACGGACACAAGCCTATTCAGATGGGGAGCCATTTGGGGTGCCAGAAAAAGGCACAGGGGTTGTGGACTCAGGAGGAGTCCTCACGATCAATATTTTGGAACTACAGGCAATCTTCAAGGCCTTGAAGGCTTGGCCACTTCTGGGTTCTTCCCAGTTTATCAGATTCCAATCAGACAATGTGACCTTGTCGGCTTACATCAACCATCAGGGGGGGGAATGAGAAGTTCCTTGGCGATGAAGGAAGTATCTCAGATTCTGGAGTGGGCGGGGGCCCACAGCTGTTAGCTGTCAGCGATCCACATTCTGGGTGTGGACAACTGGGAGGCGGATTTTCTCAGCAGGCAATCCTTCCATCCAGGGGAATGGTCTCTGAATCCCGAGGTGTTTGCAGAGATATGAAGCAAGTGGGGGATGCCGGAGATAGATCTCATGGCGTCCCGGCTCAATACCAAGCTACCCAGGGATGGGTCGAGGTCGAGGGATCCTCAAGCGGATCTAATAGATGCACTAGCAGTGCCCTGGAGGTTCAAACTCCTATATCTTTTTCCTCCATTACCGCTTCTTCCTCGAGTGGTGGCCCGCATCAAGCAGGAGCGGGTATCACTAATCCTGATTGCTCCATTGTAGCCGCGAAGGACGTGGTTCGCGGATCTAGTAGGGATGTCCTCATCTCCTCTGTGGAAGTTACCTTGTCGCAGAAACCTGCTGATACAAGGTCCATTTGTTTATCAAAATCTAGATTTTCTGAGGCTGACTGCGTGGAGATTGAACGATTAGTCTTAGCCAAGAGAGGTTTCTACGAGAGTGTCATGGATACTCTTATTCAAGCTCATAAACCAGTTACTCAGTGTATCTACCACAAGGTGTGGAGGACCTACTTATTCTGGTGTGAAGAGCGTGATTTTTTTTACTGGTACAGAGTTAAGGTTGCCAGGATCTTATCTTTTCTCCAGGATGGGCTGGAGAAGGGCCTTTCTGCTAGTTCCCTGAGGGGACAGATTTTGGCCCTATTGGTTTTATTGCACAAGAGACTGGCTGAGCTTCCAGATGTGCAGTCCTTTGTTTAGGCTCTGATTAGGATCAGACCTGTGTTTAGATCTGGAGCTCCTCCTTGGATCCTAAATCTTGTTCTTCGGGTTTTGCAACAGGTTCCATTTGAGCCTCTGCATTCCGTTGACATTAAATTGTTCTCTTTTTATTGGCTATTGCCTCTGTGCAAGTTTCTGAGATGTAAGAGGGGTATCCGGAACACGGCCAACCACTGGTCTGTGCAACCGAGGAAAAGGAACTTCTCAGTGAAAAAGGACTCTGCTACCAAAGTTACCTGGAGTGCCGTAGCAAAACGGCGGATCAGGCCGTATATGGTACAGGAGAGCAAGGAAACGCAGGCACTACTCGGTTAGTGTAAAAAAATAAAACTTCAGTTTGAGACACATAAAAACATGGTGTGTTCCCAGTGTGTTCCCAAACAGAGGGCAGGCAAGCACACAAGGCCAGTCCTTACGCGTTTCACGTCCCCTATTAGCTCTTATTCATGTTTTATTTTTTTACACTAACCGAGTAGAGTTTCTGAGATCTCTGCTTTGCAATGTGAGCCCCTTTATCTGATTTTTCATCCAGATAAGGCAGTTTTACATACTAAATTTGGTTTTCTTCCTAAGGTTGTGTCAGATCGCAACATCAATCAGGAGATTGTGGTTCCTTCCTTGTATCCTAATCCTTCTTCATCGACGGAGCGTTTACTTCACAATTTGGATGTGGTTCGCACCTTGAAGTTCTATCTTCAGGCTACTAAGGAGTTTAGACAATCTTCCTCTTTGTTCGTTGTGTATTTGGGGAAGCGTAAGGGGCAGAAGGCTACTTTGACTTCCCTATCTTTTTGGTTAAGGAATGTCATCTACTTAGCTTACGAGACAGTGGGACATCGTCCTCCTGAGAGGATAACAGCTCATTCTACTAGAGCAGTGGCCTCCTCTTGGGCCTTGAAGAACGAGGCCTCTATGGATCAGATTTGTAAGGTGGCTACCTGGTCCTCCTTACATACTTTTTCAAAATTTTACAAGTTTGATGTTTTTGCTTCGTCTGAAGCAGCTTTCGGGAGAAAAGTTTTGCAGGCTGTGGTGCCCTCAGAATAGGGTCCGCCTCTTCCTTTTTGTTCCCTCCCGTTATTCATTCAGTGTCCTCTGGAGCTTGGGTATAGTTTTCCCAACAGTAAGGAATGAAGCCGTGGACTCTACCTATCTTAGGAAGAAAAACATAATTTATGCTTACCAGATAAATTCCTTTCCTTCCGAATAGGGAGAGTCCACGGCTTCCATCTGTTTTTTTCTTGTCTATGGGCAGTCCCCTATTATTTATTTTATTCTTCTGGCACCATTTATACCCTAATGTTTCTTCTACTTTTTCCTTGTTCCCTCGGAAGAATGACTGGGTTAATGAGGAAGTGAAAGGGATATTTAAGCCTTTGGCTGGGGTGTCTTTGCCTCCTCCTGGTGGCAGGTGTTATATTTCCCAACAGTAAGGAATTAAGCCGTGGACTCTATCCGGAAGGAAAGGAATTTATCTGGTAAGCATAAATTGTTTTTATATCGCTGTAATCTAGCGTTTGTGTAATATATAAAACTATTTTATATCACTGTAATCTAGTATTCATATTTCTGTAATCTAGCGTTTGTGTAAAGTGTACAACTATTTCTTTTGCAAGATGTACCGAGTCCACAGTTTCATCCTTACTTGTGGGATATTGTCCTTCCTAACAGGAAGTAGCAAAGAGAGCACCACAGCAGAGCTGTCTATATAGCTCCCCCCTTAACTCCACCCCCCAGTCATTTTCTTTGCTGGCTCTAAGCTGGAAGGGTAAAGAGAAGAGGTGTTAAACTGTTGGGTTTTATCTTATCTTCAATCAAGAGTTTGTTATTTTTAAATGGTACCGGTGTTGTACTATTTACTCTCAGGCAGGACATAGATGAAGATTTCTGCCTGGAGGATGATGATCTTAGCATTTGTAACTAAGGTCCACTGCTGTTCCCACAGAAGCTGAGGAGTACAGGAAACAGTGTGAGGAACGGTTTCTTGCTATACAGCAATGAGGTATGTTCAGTCATTTTTTCTGCAGAGACTGTGCTAACTCAGAAAGGCTGACAGTTTCCCCATTAGGGGAAGGGTAAGCAGTATTCCTAGTTATATAAGGGGCATTACTAGCTTTACATACAGGGCTAATCTTTGGTGCACTCAGTTTGTGTATAATATATTGGGTAAACGTTTGTGTTTTATGGGACATATGTTTGAGGGTACACTTGGCTTTTTTAAGGGTTTTTATAACCCACATGGCTTTTAAAAAAAGGTTTTTGTGTAGGCCCCAGCTACATCGAGTGAGAGGGGCGGGGCCTATTTTCGCGCCTCAGTTGCGCACTTAGTTGATGCAGGCAAGCAGCAAGCAACGTCTCCAGAGGTCCTGGTACTCTTCTGGGGCCCAATCTAAGCTTTATTCCCACAGAATCGTTCCCTAAGGTCAAGTAGGGCCACAGCAGAGGTTTTTTACCGGTTTTAGACATTTGTCAATCCGTTTTTTTCATTTGGGGGTATATTGCTTAGATATTTGGGGTGCAATCTTACTATAACTTAGTGGGTGTACTGTAAAAATTTTGGAAAATGTGAGGCAATTTTAAGCATTTTTGCAGTTTGTGTATGTCTTTTTTTCTCTTAAAGGCACAGTACCGTTTTTGAAAATTTAGTTTTTTTCATTAAATAAAGTGTTTTCCAAGCTTGCTTGTCTCATTACTAGCCTGTTCAACATGTCTGACATTGAGGAAACTCATTGCTCAATTTGTTTAGAAGCCATTGTGGAACCCCCTCTTAGAATGTGTCCCATTTGTACTGATATGTCTTTAAATTGCAAACAGCATATTTTGATTTATAAGAGTTTGGCATTGGATGATTCTCAGACAGAAGGAAATCAGGTTTTGCCATCTAGTTCTCCCCAAGTGTCACAACCAAGTACTTCTAGTGCGTCTAATTCTTTCACCTTGCAAGATATGTCGTCAGTTATGAATACTACCCTTACAGAGGTTTTATCTAAACTGCCAGGGTTGCAAGGGAAGCGCAGTAGCTCTGGTTTAAGAACAAATGCTGAGCCTTCTGACGCTTTAGTTGCCGTATCCGATACTCCCTCACAATGTTCTGAGGTAGGGATGAGGGATTTGCTATCTGAGGGAGAGATTTCTGATTCAGGAAGGTTACTCCTTCAGACAGATTCAGATGTGACAGCATTTAAATTTAAGCTAGAACACCTCCGTTTATTGCTCAGGGAGATTGTAGCGACTGTGGATGATTGTGACCCTATTGTAGTTCCAGAGAAATTGTGTAAAATGGACAAATATCTAGAGGTTCCTGTTTACACTGATGTTTTTCCGGTCCCTAAGAGGATTTTGGACATTGTTACTAAGGAGTGGGATAGACCAGCTATTCCGTTCGCTCCCCCTCCTGTTTTTAAGAAAATGTTTCCCATATCTGACACCATGAGGGACTCATGGCAGACGGTCCCTAAGGTGGAGGAAGCTATTTCTACACAGGCTAAGCGTACAACTATACCTATTGCAGACAGTTGTGTTTTCATTGATCCTATGGATAAAAAATTAGAGGGTCTCTTAAAGAAAATTTTCGTTCATCAAGGTTTTCTTCTGCAACCCATAGCGTGCATTGTTCCTGTAACCACTGCAGCTGCCTTTTGGTTTGAGGCTCTAGAAGAGGCTCTTCAGGTGGAGACCCCACTTGATGATATTCTGGACAGAATTAAGGCTCTTAAGCTAGCTAATTCCTTTATTACATACGGCGCTTTTCATCTTGCTAAGTTAGCGGCAAAGAATTCAGGTTTTGCCATTTTAACGCGTAGAGCGTTATGGCTTAAGTCCTGGTCGGCTGATGTGTCATCAAAATCTAAGCTTTTGACCATCCCTTTTAAAGGTAAGGGCCTGAACTTAAAAAGATCAGTTCAGACATCACTGGGGGGAAGGGTCATGCCCTTCCCCAAGATAAGTCAAATAAGACAAGGACCAAACAAAATAATTTTCGTTCCTTTCGAAACTTCAAGGGTGGTCCAGCTTCCTCTTCCCCTGCTGCAAAGCAAGAGGGGATCTTTGCTCAATCCAAGCCAACCTGGAGACCTAACCAGGCTTGGAACAAGGTTAAACAGGCCAAAAAGCCTGCTGCTGCCACTAAGACAGCATGAAGGGGTAGCCCCCGATCCGGGACCCGATCTAGTAGGGGGCAGACTCTCTCTCTTTGCTCAGGCCTGGGCAAGAGACGTTCAGGACTCCTGGGCCGTAGAAATTGTAACCCAGGGGTATCTTTTAGATTTCAAAGATTCTCCTCCAAGAGGAAGATTCCATCTTTCTCAATTGTCTGTAAACCAGGCAAAAAGAGAGGAGTTCTTACGCTGTGTAGAAGTTTTCTACTCCAATCTGTTTGTGGTTCCCAAAAAAGAGGGAACCTTCAGACCAATTCTAGATCTCAAGATCCTAAACCAATTCCTAAGAGTTCCATCCTTCAAGATGGAGACCATTCGGACTATTTTACCAATGATCCAGGAGGGTCAATATATGACCACTGTGGATTTAAAGGATGCGTATTTACACATTCCTATCCACAAAGATCATCACCAATTCCTAAGGTTTGCCTTTCTGGACAGGCATTACCAGTTTGTGGCTCTTCCCTTCGGGTTGGCCACGGCGCCAAGAATCTTCACAAAAGTGCTAGGGCCCCTGCTGGCAGTCCTAAGACCGCGGGGCATTGCAGTGGCGCCTTATCTAGACGACATCTTAATTCAAGCGTCGACTTTCCAACTAGCCAAGTCTCACACGGACTTAGTGTTGGCCTTTCTAAGATCTCATGGGTGGAAGGTGAACGTGAAAAAGAGTTCTCTTATTCCTCTCACAAGAGTTCCATTCCTGGGAACTCTGATAGATTCGGTGGACATGAAAATTTTTCTGACGGAGGTCAGGAAATCAAAGATTTTAACCACCTGCCGAGCTCTTCATTCCATTCCTCGGCCGTCAGTGGCTCAGTGTATGGAGGTAATCGGACTTATGGTAGCGGCAATGGACATAGTTCCGTTTGCTCGCTTGCATCTCAGACCACTGCAACTATGCATGCTCAAACAGTGGAATGGGGATTATGCATATTTATCTCCTCCGATAAATCTGGATCAAGAGACCAGAGACTCTCTTCTTTGGTGGTTGTCACAGGATCACCTGTCCAGGGGAATGTGTTTCCGCAGGCCAGCGTGGGTTATAGGGACGACGGACGCCAGCCTACTAGGCTGGGGTGCAGTCTGGATTTCCCTGAAAGCACAGGGTTTGTGGACTCAGGAGGAGGCCCTCCTACCGATAAATATTCTGGAATTAAGAGCGATATTCAATGCTCTTCAGGCGTGGCCTCAGCTGGCTTCGGCCGGATTCATCAGGTTTCAGTCGGACAACATCACGACTGTAGCTTATATCAATCATCAGGGGGGACAAGGAGTTCCTTGGCGATGATAGAAGTTTCCAGGATAATCCGATGGGCAGACTCACTCTTGCCATCTATCAGCGATCTATATCCCAGGGGTAGAGAACTGGGAGGCAGATTTTCTAAGTCGTCAGAATTTTCATCCGGGGGAGTGGGAGCTCCATCCGGAGGTGTTTGCTCAACTGGTCCAGCTATGGGGCACACCAGAATTGAATCTGATGGCGTCTCGTCAGAACGCCAAACTTCCTTGTTACGGATCCAGATCCAGGGATCCTCAGGCAGTATTGATAGATGCTCTAGCAGTACCTTGGTCGTTCAACCTGGCTTATGTGTTTCCACCTTTTCCTCTCCTTCCCCGTTTGAATGCAAGAATCAAACAGGAGAGAGCTTCGGTGATTTTGATAGCGCATGCGTGGCCACGCAGGACTTGGTATGCAGACCTGGTGGATATGTCATCTCTACCACCATGGACTCTGCCACTGCGACGGGACCTTCTAATTCAAGGTCCGTTCAAGCATCCAAATCCAATTTCTCTGCAACTGACTGCTTGGAGATTGAACGCTTGATTTTATCAAAGCGCGGTTTCTCTGAGTCTGTCATAGATACCTTGATTCAGGCTCGAAAGCCTGTCACCAGGAAAATCTATCATAAGATATGGCGTAAATATCTTTTTTGGTGCGAATCCAAAGGCTACTCATGGAGTAAGATCAGGATTCCTAGGATTTTGTCCTTTCTTCAAGAGGGATTGGAAAAAGGATTGTCAGCTAGTTCCTTAAAGGGACAGATATCTGCTTTGTCTATCCTATTGCACAAGCGTCTGGCTAATGTCCCAGACGTTCAGGCTTAGAATCAAGCATGTGTTTAAACCTGTTGCTCCGCAATGGAGTCTAAATTTAGTTCTTAATGTTCTTCAGGGAGTTCCGTTTGAACCCATGCATTCCATAGATATTAAGCTTCTATCTTGGAAAGTTCTGTTTCTAGTTGCTATCTCTTCAGCTCAAAGGGTTTCTGAACTATCTGCATTACATTGCGACTTGCCTTATCTTGTTTTCTATGCTGATAAGGTGGTTTTGTGTACCAAACCTGGGTTCCTCCCTAAGGTTGTTTCTAACAGGAATATCAATCAGGAAATTGTTGTTCCTTCTCTGTGTCCTAATCCTTCTTCTAAGAAGGAACGTCTGTTGCACAACTTGGACGTGGTTCGTGCTTTGAAGTTCTATTTGCAGGCAACCAAAGATTTTCGCCAATCATCTTCTTTGTTTGTTGTCTATGCTGGAAAGCACAGAAGTCAAAAAGCTACGGCTACCTCTCTTTCCTTTTGGCTGAAAAGCATCATCCGTTTGGCCTATGAGACTGCTGGACAGCAGCCTCCTGAAAGAATTACAGCTCACTCCACTAGAGCAGTGGCTTCCACATGGTCTTTTAAAAATGATGCTTCTGTTGAACAGATTTGTAAGGCTGTGACTTGATCTTCGCTTCATACCTTTTCCAAATTTGATACTTTTGCTTCTTCTGAGGCTATTTTTGGGAGAAAGGTTTTGCAAGCTGTGGTGCCTTCCGTTTAGGTTCCTGTCTTGTCCCTCCCTTCATCCGTGTCCTAAAGCTTTGGTATTGGTATCCCACAAGTAAGGATGAAACCGTGGACTCGGTACATCTTGCAAAAGAAAACAGAATTTATGCTTACCTGATAAATTTCTTTCTTTTGCGATGTGCCGAGTCCACGGCCCGCCCTGTCTATCAAGACAGATAGTATTTTTTTATTGAACACTTCAGTCACCTCTGCACCTTATAGTTTCTCCTTTTCTTCCTTGGCCTTCGGTCGAATGACTGGGGGGTGGAGTTAAGGGGGGAGCTATATAGACAGCTCTGCTGTGGTGCTCTCTTTGCTACTTCCTTTTAGGAAGGATAATATCCCACAAGTAAGGATGAAATCGTGGACTCGGTACATCGTAAAAGAAAGAAATTTATCAGGTAAGCATAAATTTTGTTTTTATATCGCTGTAATCTAGCATTTGTGTAATATATACAACTTTTATATTGCTGTAATCTAGCGTTTGTGTAATATATACAACTATTTTATATTGCTGTAATCTAGTATTCCTATTTCTGTAATCTAGCGTTTGTGTAAAGTATACAACTATATCACTGTAATCTAGCGTTTGTGTAAAGTATACAACTATTTTATATCGCTGTAATCTAGCATTTGTGTAAGGTATACTACTATTATATATCGCTGTAATCTAGCATTTGTGTAAGGTATACGACTATTATATATCGCTGTAATCTAGCTGTTGTAGAAGTTAACTGAACCAATATACAGTACTTGCTGTGTGACTTGTTTAGCATCTGTGAATGTTCTCTCACTGCAGGTCGTCAATATCCATCAGCGAACGGTGGATTCATACCTGGAGGACATTATTCTCCATTCTGTAGAGCACACAGCTGAGGAGCAGGCTCGAGAGGAGATACAACAGAAGGCCAAGGAGATAAATGATATTGCCTATGAGATGGAGAACAGGTAAGTAGCTAGACACAAAGTGTAACATACAGTGTCACATTTTCTCACGTGGTGTCACTTTGTCACATATTAGATAGCCACATACACAATAAGTATAACACAAATATCATGACATAACCACGCCGCACATCATCACACTTTATATAAAGGTCACGTGCGCACAGTGGTTTTACATTCAGGAAAATACTCTATAGATAATATCACATTTTACGTTTTTTTGTAGATTTCAGATTGACTCCAGTGAGTTGTGTCACATCGAGGGGTGGGTAGGGCAGTCCATAAGGGCGTCAGACTTGTATTGGGTCAGTAACCCCTCTTTGTGCAGGAGGGTCCCACAGCAGTTCACTCACAAGGGTTTTTTATACGGTTTCAGCCATTGATAAGTTCTGGTTTGTTGTATAAAGCTTAAGAACCGGCCCTTTTTTTTTGTTCAGGACCTGGGTTACTCTTGCTTATTGGTTTGCTAAATGTAGCCACCAATAAGTAAGCGTTATCCAGGGTGCTGAACCTAAAATGGGCCAGCTCCTAAGCTTTACATTCCTGCTTTTGAAATAAAGATAGCAAGAGAATGAAGAAACATTGCTAATAGGAGTAAGTTAGTGTTTTCACTCACTTTCCATATTAACAAATAAAGCATCTTCAGACGGCAGAATAGATTGGTTCCACCTGTAGGTAATATCACATTTAGTGTATAAGACCTTCATGAAAGTAATTATTTTGGACCATAGGGAAGTAAAAACTAAATTCAGTATTGCTAGTGACTCTCTCTAATGTGATTGGATGCTGTTTTTTTACCAGTAATATTAATTAGAGACATCAAAGTCAGATTTGTATTGCAAGTGATCTGGACGCAAATTACATGTTTTTAAAATTATGTAAAACCGTCAAAGCCTCTAGAATGTTTCTATTTCTTGTCACCAGTTAGGGACAGATAATTGAGGTCCTGCACAAATGCGCCAGTATGTGTGAGGTCAGGGCTCTGCACGCCGCATAATGTTCTTTATCTTCAGGAAAAGCAGACCAAATAAATCAATAGTGCTTCCATTTGCGCTCATATTACTAGTCCAAAGTTAGATTTTATTGCTCAAGTGATAGTCTAGTGCATTGTTTCTCAACCGCGGCCCTCAAGTACCCCCAACTGGCCAGGTTTTCATTATAGCTGAAGCAGCGCACAGGTGAAATAATCAGCTGATGGGTTAGAGCAGGTTAGTAACTATGGTTACTGATCAGCTGATTACTTCACCTGTGCACTGGTTCAGCTATAATGAACCTGGCCTGTTTGGGGGTATGGGGTTTACTTGAGGAGCGCAATTGAGAAACACTGGTCTAGTGCACACTAACATCTGCATCAGACGGCGAGAGTGCTCTAAATCCCTCTGATAATAGATCTCTATGGGGGGGTGCAATACGATTCATCTCATATATCGCTCGAGCGCTAAGCAGTGCGTGCAAAATATCTGCTCCAGTAGTTCTGTGCTGTACAATATCAATGAAACGTAACCATAAAACACTTCACACGTGCATACACATATATATTTGTTTCTAATGGTAGTGAGAGTCCATGATCTTACTCTTGGGTCTACATAACCTGGCCACCAGGAGGCATACATACAAATACATATCTCCATCCTGCCCCTAGTCATGTACTGTATCTCTAAAATTCCTCTACAAATCCTTCCTTTCATTAATAAACCTTTGTTTCATAAGTATTAAAGGGATAGGAAATTCAAAATGAAACTTCCATGTTTAGACCACTTTTAAATTCACTTCTATTTTCAAATGGGCTTTGTTCCCTTGGTATCCATTGTTGAAAAAAGAATATGCACATATCCTACACTAGTGGGAGCTAGCTGCTGATTGGTGCCTGCACACATTTGTCTCTTGTGATTCACTGACTATATGTGTTCAGCTAGCTGCCAGTAGTGCAATGCTCTCCTTCAGCAAAGGATATCAAGGGAATGAAGCAAATTTAATAATAGAAGTAAATTAGAAAATTTTTAAAATTGTATGTTCTATCTGAAAAAATGGATTTCATGCACCTAATTTTAAACCCATACTTGTTTTTTCCCCATGATTCAGATAGAACATACAATTTTAAACAACTTTCTAATTAACGTCTATTATCACGGTTTCTTTGTTTTTTGGTTATCCTTTGTTGAAAAGCAGAAATATAAGCTCAGGAGTGTGCACGTGTTGGCAGCACTATTTCCTGTCATGTAGTGCTTCAGACATGTGCACGCTAACTATCTAGATATCTCTGCAACAAAGAAGAACATGAGACTGAAGCTAATTTGATAATAGAAGAAAATTGGAAACTTGTGTTCTCTATCTGAAAAATATCACTTTAAGGGGACACTGAACCCAATTTTTTTCTTTCATGATTCAGATCGAGCAGCAATTTTAAGCAACTTTCTAATTTACTCCTATTATTAATTTATTTCATGTAATTGGCAAGAGTCCATGAGCTAGTGACGTATGGGATATACAATCCTACCAGGAGGGGCAAAGTTTCCCAAACCTCAAAATGCCTATAAATACACCCCTCACCACACCCACAAATCAGTTTTACAAACTTTGCCTCCTATGGAGGTGGTGAAGTAAGTTTGTGCTAAGATTTCTACGTTGATATGCGCTTCTCAGCATTGTTGAAGCCCGATTCCTCTCAGAGTACAGCGAATGTCAGAGGGACGTGAAGAGAGTATCACCTATTGAATGCAATGGTTTTCCTCACGGGGGTCTATTTCATAGGTTCTCTGTTATCGGTCGTAGAGATTCATCTCCTACCTCCCTTTTCAGATCAACGATATACTCTCATATTCCATTACCTCTGCTGATAACTATTTCAGTACTGGTTTGGCTATCTGCTATATGTGGATGGGTGTCTTTTGGTAAGTATGTTTTCATTACTTAAGACACTTTCAGCTATGGTTTGGCACTTTATATATAAAGTTCTAAATATATGTATTGTACTTATATTTGCCATGATTCAGGTTTATCAGTATATTTCCTTTTTGCAGACTGTCAGTTTCATATGTGGGAAATGCTTTAAAAAAAAAAAAAAAATTCTTACCGGTTTTCAAATTGACTCTTTCTATATTGCGGGCTGTATTAGGCTCGCGAGAGCACAAAATGCTATAATTTATTGCGTCATTCTTGGCGCGAGACTTTTTTTGCGCGAAAATTACGTTTGACGCAAATTCGTCATTTCCGGCGTATTAGTTGGCGCCAAGTCTTTTCACAAGGTTGCGTCATCTATGACACTCGAGTTTCGTTCTGGACGTTTTTGGCGCAAAAAAATGTTTGTCAGTTTGTGGTGCGTCATACTTGGCGCCAAACATCTTTTCATTATATAAGACCTCATTCCTTTTCCCTCTGGTCTTTTTTTCTATGTCAGAGGCCTATTCTGTTTGCATTTTTTCCCATTCCTGAAACTGTCATATAAGGAAATTGATAATTTTGCTTTATATGTTGTTTTTTCTTTTACATACTGCAAGATGTCTCAATCTGATCCTGTCTCAGAATCTACTACTGGAATCCTGCTGCCTGATATCGGTTCTACCAAAGCTAAGTGCATTTGTTGTAAACTTGTGGTAACTGTTCCTCCAGCTGTGGTTTGTAATAGTTGTCATGATAAACTTTTACATGCAGAAAATGTTTCCATTAGTAGTAATTCATTACATGTTGCTGTTCCATCAACGTCTAATGCTCAGGATATTCCTGTAAAATTAAAATAATTTATTTCTGATTCCATTCAGAAGGCTTTGTCTGCCATTCCACCTTCTAATAAACGTAAAAGGTCTTTTAAAACTTATCATAGAGTTGATGAATTTTCTAATGACCGACAACATACTGATTTATCTATCTCTGATGAAGATCTGTCTGATTCAGAGGATCCTGCCTCAGATATTGACACTGACAAATCCTCTTATTTATTTAAAATGGAGTATATTCGTTGTTTATTAAAAGAAGTGTTGATTGCATTAGACATGGAGGAGACTAGTCCTCTTGATACTAAAACTAGTAAACGTTTAAATTCGGTTTATAAACCTCATGTAGTTATTCCAGAGGTTTTTCCAGTCCCTGATGCTATTTCAGATATGATTTCTAAGGAATGGAATAGACTGGGTACTTCTTTTACTCCTTCTTCAGGGTTTAAAAAATTGTATCCTTTGCCTACTGATAGATTGGAGTTTTGGGAAAAGATCCCCAAAGTTGATGGGACCATCTCTACTCTTGCTAAACGTACTACTATTCCTACGGAAGATAGTACTTCCTTTAAAGATCCTTTAGATAGGAAGCTTGAATCTTATCTAAGGAAAGCTTATTTATGTTCAGGCCATCTTCTTAGGACTGCTATTTCTTTGGCTGATGTTGCAGCTGCCTCAACTTTTTGGTTGGAAACTTTAGCGCAACAAGTATCAGATCATAATGTGTATAGCATTGTTAAATTAATTCAACATGCTAATAATTTCATTTGTGATGCCATTTTTGATATCATCAGAATTGATGTTAGAGCTATGTCTTTAGCTATTTTAGCTAGAAGAGCTTTATGTCTTAAATCTTGGAATGCTGATATGACTTCTAAATTGACATTGCTATCTCTTTCTTTCCAAGGTAATAAATTATTTGGTTCTCAGTTGGATTCTATAATTTCAACTGTCACTATGGGGAAGGGAGCTTTTTTGCCTCAGGATAAAAAATCTAAAGGGTAAATTTAAATCTTCTAACCGTTTTCGTTCCTTTCAACAAAATAAGGAACCGAAACCTAGTCCTTCCCCTATGGAATCTGTCTCCAATTGGAAGCCTTCCTCAATCTGGAATATTTCCAAGCCATTTAAGAGATCTAAACCAGCCCCAAAGTCTGCATGAAGGTGCAGCCCTCATTCCAGCTCAGCTGGTAGGGGGCAGATTAACATTTTTCAAGGATGTTTGGATAAATTCAGTCCAAAATCATTGGATTCAGAACATTGTCTCTCAGGGTTACAGAATAGGTTTCAGAGTAAGACCGCCTGTGAGAAGTTTCTTTCTCTCACGCATTCCAGTGAACCCAGAGAAATCGCAGGCTTTCCTGAAGTATGTTTCATACCTGGAGTTATCTGGGGTAATCGTGCCAGTTCCTTTTCAGGAACAGGGTCTGGGGTTTTATTCAAATCTGTTCATTATCCCAAAGAAAGAAAATTCATTCAGACCAGTTCTGGATCTAAAAGTCTTGAATCGTTATGTAAGAGTACCAACATTCAAAATGGTTACTATAAGGACTATTCTGCCTTTTGTTCAGCAAGGGCATTATATGTCCACAATTGACTTACAGGATGCATATCTTCATATTCCGATCCATCCAGATCACTATCAGTTTCTAAGATTCACTTTTCTAGACAAGCATTACCGATTTATTGCTTTTCCTTTTGGCCTAGCGACAGCTCCAATGATCTTTTCAAAGGTTCTCGGTGCCTTACTCTCTGTAATCAGAGAGCGGGGTATTGCGGTGTTTCCTTATTTGGACGATATCTTGGTACTTGCTCAGTCTTTACGTTCTGCAGAATCTCACACAAATCAACTAGTGTTGTTTCTTCAAAGACATGGTTGGAGGATCAATTTACCAAAAAGTTCTTTGATTCCTCAGACAAGGGTTACCTTTTTAGGTTTCCAAATAGATTCAGTATCCATGACTTTGTCTCTAACAGAAATTGGTTGCAGCCTGTCGGAACCTTCAGTCTTAGTCATTCCCTTCAGTAGCTATGTGCATGGAGGTTTTCGGTCTCATGACTGCAGCGTCGGACGCGATCCCCTTTGCTCGTTTTCACATGAGACCTCTTCAGCTTTGTATGCTGAACCAATGGTGCAGGGATTATACAAGAATATCACAATTAATATCCTTAAATTCCAATGTTCGACTATCTCTGACTTGGTGGTTAGATCACCATCGTATAGTTCAAGGGACCTCTTTTGTTCGTCCAACCTGGACTGTGATCACAACAGATGCGAGTTTTTCAGGTTGGGGAGCTGTCTGGGGATCTCTGACAGCACAAGGGGTTTGGAAATCTCAAGAGGCGAGATTACCAATCAATATTTGGAACGTGCGATTCTCAGAGCTCTTCAGTTTTGGCCTCTGTTGAAGAGAGAGCCGTTTATTTGTTTTCAGACAGACAATGTCACAACTGTGGCGTATGTCAATCATCAGGGTGGGACTCACAGTCCTCAGGCTATGAAAGAAGTATCCCAGATACTTGTTTGGGCAGAATCCAGCTCCTGTCTAATTTCTGCGGTCCATATCCCAGGTATAGACAATTGGGAAGCGGATTATCTCAGTCGTCAAACTTTACATCCGGGAGAGTGGTCTCTTCACCCAGATGAGTTTTTTTAAATTGTTCAGATGTGGGGGCTTCCAGAAATAGATCTGATGGCATCTCATCTAAACATGAAACTTCCCAGGTACCTGTCCAGGTCCAGGGATCCTCAGGCGGAAGCAGTGGATGCATTGACACTTCCCTGGAGTTATCAACCTGCCTATATTTTTCCGCCTCTAGTTCTTCTTCCAAGAGTGATTTCCAAGATCATCATGGAGCAATCGTTTGTGCTGTTGGTGGCTCCAGCATGGGCTCACAGGTTTTGGTATGCGGATCTTGTCCGGATGTCCAGTTGCCAACCATGGCCACTTCCACTAAGGCCAGACCTTCTATCTCAAGGTCCGTTTTTCCATCAAGATCTCAAATCATTAAATTTGAAGGTATGGAAATTGAACGCTTAGTCATAGAGGTTTCTCTGACTCAGTGATTAATAATATGTTGCAGGCTCGTAAATCTGTTTCTAGAAAGATTTATTATCAAGTTTGGAAGACTTACATTTCATGGTGTTCTTCTCATAAATTCTCTTGGCATTCTTTTAGAATTCCTAGAATTTTACAGTTTCTTCAGGATGGTTTGGATAAGGGTTTGTCTGCAAGTTCCTTGAAAGGACAAATCTCTGCTCTTTCTGTTTTATTCCACAGAAAAAATGCTAAACTCCCTGATATTCATTGTTTTGTACAGGCTTTGGTTCGCATCAAGCCTGTCATTAAATCAATCTCTCCTCCTTGGAGTCTTAATTTGGTTTTGAAGGCTTTACAGGCTCCTCCGTTTGAGCCTATGCATTCTTTGGACATTAAATTGCTTTCTTGGAAAGTGTTGTTTCTTTTGGCCATCTCTTCTGCTAGAAGAGTTTCTGAATTATCTGCTCTTTCTTGTGAGTCTCCTTTTCTGATTTTTCATCAGGATAAGGCAGTTTTGCGGACTTCATTTAAATTCTTACCTAAAGTTATGAATTCCAACAACATTAGTAGGGAAATTGTTTTCCCTTCTTTGTATCCCCATCCTAAGAATTCTCTGGAGAGATCCTTACATTCTTTGGATGTGGTGAGAGCTTTGAAGTATTATGTTGAAGCTACTAAAGTTTTCAGCAAGACTTCTAGTCTATTAGTTCTCTCTTCTGGTTCTAGGAAAGGTCAGAAGGCTTCTGCCATTTCTTTGGCATCTTGGTTAAAGCTTTTGATTCATCACGCTTATTTGGAGTCGGGTAAATCCCCGCCTCAGAGGATTACAGCTCATTCTATTAGGTCAGTTTCCACTTCCTGGGCTTTTAAGAATGAAGCTTCAGTTGATCAGATTTGCAAAGCAGCAACTTGGTGGTCTTTGCATACATTTACTAAATTCTACCATTTTGATGTTTTTTCTTCTTCAGAAGCAGTTTTTGGTCGAAAATTTCTTCAGGCAGCTGTTTCAGTTTGATTCTTCTGCTTATAATTTCAGTTTTTTTTCTTTTCCATTATAAGATTAAAACTTATAATTTGGGTTGTAGATTAATTTTTTCAGCGGAATTGGCTGTCTTTATTACTTATCCCTCCCTCTCTAGTGACTCTTGCGTGGAGTTCCACATCTTGGGTATTGCTATCCCATACGTCACTAGCTCATGGACTCTTGCCAATTACATGAAAGAAAACATAATTTATGTAAGAATTTACCTGATAAATTAATTTCTTTCATATTAGCAAGAGTCCATGAGGCCCACCCTTTTTTGTGGTGGTTATGATTTTTTTGTATAAAGCACAATTATTCCAATTTCTTGGTTTATGCTTTATGCTCCTTTCTTTATCACCCCACTGCTTGGCTATTCGTTAAACTGAATTGTGGGTGTGGTGAGGGGTGTATTTATAGGCATTTTGAGGTTTGGGAAACTTTGCCCCTCCTGGTAGGATTGTATATCCCATACGTCACTAGCTCATGGACTCTTGCCAATATGAAAGAAATTAATTTATCAGGTAAATGCTTACATAAATTATGTTTTTTCTTCATTCTCTTGCTGATTGGACTGCACCAATAAACAAGTGCTGTCCAGTGTCTGAAACAAAAATTGGCTGGCTCCTTAGCTTAGATGCTTTCTTTTTCAAATAAAGTATGCAAGAGAACGAAGAAAAATTGGTAATTGGAGTGAATTAGAAAGTTGCTTAAAATTCCCTGCTCCCTTTAAGTCTAAATATAACTTAAACTCTTTATTTGCATAGCATTTTCATCTGTTTCCATCTGCAAACTATCAAACGAAAATGATTTACTTCATATCGCTGATTGCGCTGAAACACTTAAAGGGAGATGAAACCCAAAACATTTATTTCATTATTCAAATAGATCATACCATTTTAAACTACTTTCCAATTTACTTCTATTATTTAATTTGCTTCCTTCTCTTGTTTTCCTTTTCTGAAAGGTTTATCTAGGCAAGCTCAGGAGCAGCAAAGAACCTAGGTTCTAGCTGCTGATTGGTGGCTGCATTTACAGGGAGTGCAGAATTATTAGGCAAGTTGTATTTTTGAGGATTCATTTTATTATTGAACAACAACCATGTTCTCAATGAACCCAAAAAACTCATTAATATCAAAGCTGAATAGTTTTGGAAGTAGTTTTTAGTTTGTTTTTAGTTATAGCTATTTTAGGGGGATATCTGTGTGTGCAGGTGACTATTACTGTGCATAATTATTAGGCAACTTAACAAAAAACAAATATATACCCATTTCAATTATTTATTTTTACCAGTGAAACCAATATAACATCTCAACATTCACAAATATACATTTCTGACATTCAAAAACAAAACAAAAACAAATCAGTGACCAATATAGCCACCTTTCTTTGCAAGGACACTCAAAAGCCTGCCATCCATGGATTCTGTCAGTGTTTTGATCTGTTCACCATCAACATTGCGTGCAGCAGCAACCACAGCCTCCCAGACACTGTTCAGAGAGGTGTACTGTTTTCCCTCCTTGTAAATCTCACATTTGATGATGGACCACAGGTTCTCAATGGGGTTCAGATCAGGTGAACAAGGAGGCCATGTCATTAGATTTTCTTCTTTTATACCCTTTCTTGCCATGATATGGCTAATGTTATGAAAGAAGTATTATCTAATTTGCCTGAGTTAAGAGCGCGCCGATGACATGAGAGCCATGTCCGATACTGCGTCACAATTTGTAGAACATTAGGACGGAGAGCTTCATTCTGTGGGTGACGGATCTGATCCGGGGAGACCGGATTCAGAAATTTCAAATTTTAAATTTAAGCTTGAGAACCTCCGTGTATTGCTAGGGGAGGTTTTAGCGGCTCTGAACGATTGCGACACGGTTGCAATCCCAGAGAAATTATGTAGGCTGGATAAATACTATGCGGTACCGGTGTGTACTGACGTTTTTCCTATACCTAAAAGGCTTACAGAGATTATTAGCAAGGAGTGGGATAGACCCGGTGTGCCCTTTTCCCCTCCTCCGATATTTAGAAAAATGTTCCCAATAGACGCCACCACACGAGACTTATGGCAGACGGTCCCTAAGGTGGAGGGAGCAGTTTCTACTTTAGCCAAGCGTACCACTATCCCGGTGGAGGATAGTTGTGCTTTCTCAGATCCAATGGATAAAAAATTAGAAGGTTACCTTAAGAAAATGTTTGTTAAACAAGGTTTTATATTACAGCCCCTTGCATGCATTGCGCCCATCACTGCTGCAGCGGCATTCTGGTTTGAGTCTCTGGAAGAGGCTATTCGCACAGCACCATTGGATGAGATTATGAACAAGCTTAAAGCCCTTAAGCTAGCTAATGCATTTGTTTCGGATGCCGTTGTGCATTTAACCAAACTAAAGGCTAAGAACTCCGGATTCGCCATCCAGGCGCGCAGAGCACTATGGCTTAAATCCTGGTCAGCAGATGTAACTTCTAAATCTAAATTGCTTAATATTCCTTTCAAAGGGCAAACCTTATTCGGGCCCGGCTTCAAAGAAATTATTGCTGACATTACTGGAGGTAAGGGTCACACCCTTCCTCAGGACAGGGCCAAATCAAAGGCCAAACAGTCTAATTTTCGTGCCTTTCGTAATTTCAAGGCAGGAGCAGCATCAACTTCCTCCGCTCCAAAGCAGGAAGGGACTACTACTCGTTACAGACAGGGTTGGAAAGGCAACCAGTCCTGGAATAAGGGCAAGCAGGCCAGAAAACCTATTTCTGCCCCTAAGACAGCATGAAGAAAGGGCCCCCTATCCGGAAACGGATCTAGTGGGGGGCAGACTTTCTCTCTTCGCCCAGGCCTGGGCAAGAGATGTCCAGGATCCCTGGGCGTTGGATATCATATCTCAGGGATACCTTCTGGACTTCAAAACTTCTCCTCAACAAGGGAGATTTCATCTGTCAAGGTTATCAACAAACCTAATAAAGAAAGAGGCATGTACAAGACCTCTTAGTAATGGGAGTGATCCACCCGGTCCCGCGGACGGAACAAGGGCAAGGTTTTTACTCAAACCTGTTTGTGGTCCCCAAAAAAGAGGGAACCTTCAGGCCAATCTTGGACCTGAAGATCTTAAACAAATTCCTAAGGGTTCCATCGTTCAAAATGGAAACTATTCGAACCATCCTGCCCATGATCCAAGAGGGTCAGTATATGACCACAGTGGACTTAAAGGATGCCTACCTTCACATACCGATTCACAAGGATCATTATCGGTACCTAAGGTTTGCCTTTCTAGACAGGCATTACCAGTTTGTAGCTCTTCCCTTCAGGTTGGCTACAGCCCCGAGAATTTTTACAAAGGTTCTGGGCTCGCTTCTGGCGGTACTAAGACCGCGAGGCATAGCGGTGGCTCCGTACCTAGACGACATCCTGATACAAGTGTCAACTTTTCAAAATGCAAAGTCTCATACAGAGATAGTTCTAGCATTTCTGAGGTTGCATGGGTGGAAAGTGAACTTGGAAAAGAGTTCTCTGTTCCCACTCACAAGGGTTCCCTTTCTAGGGACTCTTATAGATTCTGTAGAGATGAAGATTTACCTGACGGAGTCCAGGTTATCAAAAATCCTAAATGCTTGCCGTGTCCTTCATTCCATTCCAAGCCCATCAGTAGCTCAGTGCATGGAAGTAATCGGCTTAATGGTCGCGGCAATGGACATAGTGCCATTTGCGCGCCTACACCTCAGACCGCTGCAACTATGCATGCTAAGTCAGTGGAATGGGAATACTCAGATCTGTCCCCTTTGCTAAATCTGGACCAGGAGACCAGAGATTCTCTTCTCTGGTGGTTGTCGCGGGTCCATCTGTCCAAAGGAATGACTTTTCGCAGACCAGATTGGACGATTGTAACAACAGATGCCAGCCTACTAGGCTGGGGTGCAGTCTGGAACTCCCTGAAGGTTCAGGGATCGTGGACTCAGGAAGAGAAACTCCTCCCAATAAACATTCTGGAATTAAGGGCAATATTCAATGCTCTTCTAGCTTGGCCTCAGTTAGCAACACTGAGGTTCATCAGATTTCAGTCGGACAACATCACCTTCTAATTCAGGGTCCTTTCAACCATCCAAGCCTAATTTCTCTGAGGCTGACTGCATGGAGATTGAACGCTTGATTCTATCAAAGCGTGGTTTTTCGGAGTCGGTTATTGATACGTTAATACAGGCTCGGAAACCTGTTACCAGAAAAATTTACCATAAGATATGGCGTAAATATTTATTTTGGTGTGAATCCAAGAGTTACTCATGGAGTAAGGTTAGGATTCCTAGGATATTGGCTTTTCTACAAGAAAGTTTAGAAAAGGGTTTATCCGCTAGTTCGTTAAAGGGACAGATTTCTGCTCTGTCTATTCTTTTACACAAACGTCTGGCAGAGAATCCAGATGTCCAGGCTTTTTGTCAGGCTTTGGCTAGGATTAAGCCTGTGTTTAAAACTGTTGCTCCTCCGTGGAGCTTAAACTTGGTTCTTAAAGTTCTTCAGGGTGTTCCGTTTGAACCCTTTCATTCCATTGATATTAAGCTTTTATCTTGGAAAGTTCTGTTTTTGATGGCTATTTCCTCGGCTCGAAGAGTCGCTGAGTTATCTGCCTTACATTGCGATTCTCCTTATCTGATTTTTCATTCAGACAAGGTAGTTCTGCGTACTAAACCTGCGTTTTTACCTAAGATTGTTTCTAACAGGAATATCAATCAAGAGATTGTTGTTCCTTCATTATGTCCTAATCCTTCTTCAAAGAAGGAACGTCTTTTGCATAATCTGGACGTAGTCCGTGCCCTGAAGTTCTACTTACAGGCAACTAAAGATTTTCGGCAAACTTCTTCTCTGTTTGTCGTTTATTCTGGTCAGAGGAGAGGTCAAAAGGCTTCGGCCACCTCTCTCTCTTTTTGGCTTCGTAGCATAATACGTTTAGCCTATGAGACTGCTGGACAGCAGCCTCCTGAAAGAATTACAGCTCATTCCACTAGAGCTGTGGCTTCCACCTGGGCCTTTAAGAATGGGGCCTCTGTTGATCAGATTTGCAAGGCTGCAACTTGGTCTTCACTTCATACCTTTTCAAAATTTTACAAATTTGACACTTTTGCTTCTTCGGAGGCTGGTTTTGGGAGAAAGGTTCTACAGGCAGTGGTTCCTTCTGTTTAATGTTTCTGCCTTGTCCCTCCCATCATCCGTGTACTTAAGCTTTGGTATTGGTATCCCATAAGTAATGGATGACCCGTGGACTGAACACACTTAACAAGAGAAAACATAATTTATGCTTACCTGATAAATTTATTTCTCTTGTAGTGTGTTCAGTCCACGGCCCGCCCTGTCTTTTTTGAGGCAGTTCTAAATTTTAATTAAAGCTCCAGTCACCACTGCACCCTATAGTTTTTCCTTTCTCGTCTTGTTTTCGGTTGAATGACTGGATATGACATGTGAGGGGAGGAGCTATATAGCAGCTCTGCTTGGGTGATCCTCTTGCAACTTCCTGTTGGGGAGGAGAATATATCCCATAAGTAATGGATGACCCGTGGACTGAACACACTACAAGAGAAATAAATTTATCAGGTAAGCATAAATTATGTTTTTTCTGGAGTCTAAAGTGGATAACATGAACAATGACAGACTTTTTAAAAAAATGTGAAAGCTGAAATCGGATACTTCCGTTTCCTGCCGGTGACCAGGAGGGTAAGTCCTCAGCTGTGCTGGGGTCTTTTGGTGCCGGTAGAGGTTATATTAAATTAATTATATATATTAATTTGAGATTTTTCTTACAAATTGTAATTTTATATGTTTAATTTAGGAGAGCAATTTAGGTTGGGACAAAACTTAAAGGGATAGGAAGGTCAAAAATAAACCTGCATGATTCAGATAGAACAGGTCATTTCAAGACACTTTTACATTCACTTCTATTTTCAAATGTGCTTTGTTCTCTTAGTATCCCTTGTTAAAAAATGAATACGCACATATCCTACACTAGTGGGAGCTAGCTGCTAATTGGTGCCTGCACACATTTGTCTCTTGTGATTGGCTAAATAGATATTTTCAGCTTCCTGTCAGTAGTGCAATGCTGTCCCTTCAGCAATGGATAACAAGAGAATGAAGAAAATTTGATAATAGAATTAAAATGAAAAGTTGTTTAAAATTGTATGTTCTATCTGATTCCTAAAATAAAATTTTGGGGTTTACTATCCCTTTAAGTTATGATTTATGACATTTTTCTTGTCTTTGTCTTTTGATATATGCTTTTTGCTTAGATGCTAAATATTTTTTCTCTGTGCAATTTTGCTCCTCTTTTTAAAACTATTTTTTTTGTTTAAATAAGAATACCCTCTCAGAGCCGTCTATCTCTAAAGATATATGTTGTTTATTATATGCCTCTGCTTCCACCTTTAACGTCCCAAGCTTTAGCAGTCACATGCAGTGTCCTGCGGTTCCTCTCAACCAGTTCCTGGAGGTATATTTTTCTAGGGGATTTTGCTGCGCAAACTATCTTCTGCAGTTTCTGCAGCCTTATTAGCTTTTCCTGTTGCTGGTAATAGAAAGAGGAAATCTAAGAATATTTTTCTTGCTAGAGTTCTGACTCCGCTAAGTTTGCGTCAGTCAGTCTCTCTGTTATCTGATGAAAATTAGTCCTCAGTAGCTTCTGAGGGCAAGATCTCTGATTCTGAGTTTGCAGTGACTCGTACTGCAGACCCAGAAGAGGTTAATTTTATATTTAAGCTGGAACACCTCCAATTGCTATTGAGGGAGGTTCTTGCTACCTTGGAGGACTCCGACTCCTCTGTTGCTGAGACTCCAAAGTAGTCTAATACGCTTATCAGCGTGTTTGATATCAAACATTCAGTTGTAGTAATAACTCCAGTTCCAGATCGAATGTCGGACATTATAGCTCAGGAATGTGAGAAGCCAGGGATTATTCCCCGTCCCCTGTTTTCAAGAAGATGTTTCCTGTTACTGATTCTGTTTGTGACTTGTGGAGCTCTGTAACTAAGGTAAAGGTTGCTATCTCCACTCTATCCTAAAGCACTACTATCCTGCTCAAGGATAGTGCTTCTTCAAGGATCCTATGGTTAAGAAGCTGGAAGCCTAAAGAAAGATGTACATTCATCAGGGTTTACTATGGCTACCGGTGGCAAGTTTTGCTACATTTGCAGGTGCGCATCTTACTGGTGCAACTCCTTTTCTGATCTAATTTAAGAGGAGACTACTATAGAGGAGATCCTTGATAGAATCAAGGCTCTAAGGCTGGCTATTTCGTTTATCTGTGATACAAGCATGCTAGTGGTTAGGCTGGGAGCCAAATTTTCTATCATTGCGGTTCTAGCTTGCAGAGCTCTATAGCTAAATTCTTGGTCGGCAGATGTTACATCCAAATTCAATTTTCTGTCCTTGCCTTTTAAGGGCAAGACTTTATTTTTGGTGGAGAAAGGCCACCGTAGTCTGAAGTTCCAGACCTCTGAGACATCCGATCCAGCTACTTGGCGGACGTTGACCAGTTCACAGTCTTACGTAGCTACACCCGGTCAGCTTTGAAACTCGGAGTGGAGCATATTTTCTGATACTTAACTCTAAGTTCGGGTAAACATTCGCTTTGCATACTTTTGAGAAAAGTTATTTATCTGTGTTTTACAGAAAATCCCTTGCACGCAGCAATGCAATTGCACGCTGCACTACAAACTCTGGATACTAATTTATTGTGCAAATTAAGAACAATTGAAAACATGGACTGCATTTTACCTAAAGACACTTGCGAAATCAGGTTCTTATAACCTATCAAGGATTTGCACTAGTTTGTTTTTTGTACTCTTGCGGAATCTGCATTTTCTACATTTGTCAAATTTGCATTTTCTACATTTGGTATTTCTTATTGTATGTGGAACTTGCATTTTGTACTTTTGGGAAATTTTACCTATGCAATTGTAATGTCCTGTCAGTCATTGTGATATCTGCACTATTGTGTGTTTTAACCCCTTGTGATATCTATTATTTGTGATATCTGTTTTAGGTGCGCTCATTTTAGCTTTAATCTGCTATTAGTGCGCTCATTCTGATTTTAACTGTGTGTGATTTTAACCGTGTATGTTTTTATATATATTTTTTCATCACATATTTTTACACCACATAAAATAATTTTATTTTCATTTGATTCTATATCTATATGGGTATATAACAGCATTTTTGTTCTTGATTATAGCTTCATTATTTGTATTTGTCATATATGTTATAGCTCTAATACCATTTATTTGATTTCAGAAGCAAATAGTTTTTTATTTTACTTATGGTCTTTTAATATTATTTTAGGAATTTTATTCTAATTGTTTACATATATTTGACGTATACAGTTCCAGCGCTTTTTCCACCCCCCTTTTTGTATTAAGACTTTATTTAGACCTGGTCTGGCCGTGATCATTTCCAAAATTACTGGGGGAAATTCTTCTTCAGGACAGGAAGAGTAGACCTAAGGGTCGACAGAATCTAATTTTTGTTTCCTTTAGTAACTTCAAGGGACAAAAGTCTTCATTTTCCTCTTCCAAGCCGGAGCAATCCAGGACTTCATGGAGTCAACCGGTCAACCTTGGAATAAGGGGAAGTATTTCAAAAAACCTTCCTCTGTATTTAAGTCAGCATGAAGGGGGCCATCCCGATCCAATCATAGATTAACTAGGGAGCAGGCTTTCCTTCTTTCCATAGGCTTGGATTCCAGAGGTCCCAGATCCTTGAGCTGTGGAAGTATTTTCCCAGGGATACAGGATATGATTCAAGTCTTGTCCCCTCAGAGTCATATTTATTCTGTTAAGGTTATCTGCAATCCAGGTGAAAAGAGAGTCCTTCTTAAACTGCGTAAGGAACTTATTTTCTCTGGGAGTGATTGCTCCAGTTCCTGTGGCGGAACCGGATCTAGGATTCTATTCAATCTTTTTTGTGGTTCCCAAGAAAGAGGGAACTTTCCGACCCATATTGGACCTCAAGTGTCTCAACAAATTTCTGTAGGTTCCGTCCTTCAAAATGGAGACTATTTGTTCCATTCTACTTTTGGTTCAGGAGGGTCAGTTTATGACTACCATAGACCTGAAGGATGAGTATCTTCATGTTCCCATTCACAGCCTTTCTAGTCAAACTCTTCCAGTTTGTAGTACTTTCCTTTGGCCTTGCTACAGTTCCTTGAATCTTTACAAAGTTTTTAAAGGCCCTTTTAGCAGTGGTCAGATCTCAGGGAGTAACGGTGGCGCCATAACTGGACAACATTTTGGTTCAGGCGCCATCTTTTCAGTTAGCAAGATCTCATTCAGAGGTGTACTTTTTGGGAACGATCATAGATTCTCTGCCCATGTTGATTTTCCTGACGGATGTCGGAAAATCCATAATTCTTGATTGGTCTATTGGTTGCTTTCTTGGATATTATTCTTTTTGTTCATTTTCATCTGAGACCTCTATAGTTATGCATGCTCAGACTATGGAACGGAGACCACTCTGATCTCTCTTAAAGGATAGTTCAAGACTTCCTAAGAGAGACTCTCTATCTTGGTGGATTTCTCATGACCATCAGACTTCCTAAAACGATCACAGGAGTTTGTGACCACAGATTGCCAGCCTGTCAGGCTGAGGAGCAGTTTGGGGTTCTTTAAAGGCTCAGGGTCTTTGGACTCAAGAGAGTCTTTAATCCCAATAAACATTTTAGATTTGAGAGCAACCTTCTCTGCTCTATCTACTTGGCCTCTACTAGGTTTGGTCTGTTTTATCAGATTTCAGTCGGATAACATCTCCTTGGTGGCATATGTCTACCACCAGGGAGGATCTTGGAGTTCCTTAGCCATGAAGGAAGTGACTCGCGTTCTTCGCTGGGCGGAGTCTCACGATTGTCTCCTTTCTGCTATCCACATCCCAGGGGTGGTCAACTGGGAAGCGGATTTCCGAGCAGACAGACTTTTTTCGTCCCGGGGAGTGGGCTCTCCATCAGGAAGTATTCACAATGATAACCCTCAGGTGTGGGTTCCAGAGTTGGATCTGATGGCGTCTCATCTAAACACCAAGCTTTCCAAGGTATGGGTCAAGATCAAGAGATCCTCAAACAGTTCTGATCAGCCCTCTGGTGGTCCCTTGGGACTTCGATCTAGCATACCTGTTTCCTCCGTTTGCTCTCCTTCCTCGAGTAATAGCTCGTATCAATCAGGAAAGGGTGTTGGTGATTCCAATAGCTCCTGTCTTGCCTCGCAGGATCTATTTTGTGAATCTGGTGAGATGTCATCTCTTTTCCATTGGAGGTTTCCTCTGAGGAGGGACCTTTTTCAGGGTCCTTTCCTCCATCCGAATCTAGACTCTCTGAAGCTGACTGTTTGGAGATTGAACACCTAGTTTTTGGCTAGGCGTGGTTTTTCTGAGAAGGTCATTGATAAGATGCTTCAGGCTCGTAATCCTATTTCTTGTAAGATTTACCATAAAGTGTGGAGTAAATACCTTTATTGGTGCGAATCGAAGGGTTTCTCTTGGTATCGGGTGCAGATCCCTCATATTTTATCTTTTATTCAGGATGGACTGGAGAAAGGTTTGTCAGTCGGTACTCTGAAGGGTCAGATTTCTGTACAGTCTATACTTTTACTCTGTCTGGCAGATCTGCCAGATGTTCAATCGTTTGTTTAGGCCTAGGTCAAAATCAGGCCTGTGTTTATTCCTGTTGCTCCTCCATGGAGTCTTAACCTTGTCCTTAGAGTTTGGCAGCAGGTTCTGTTGAACCTATGCATTCAGTTGATATCTTGGAACATTTTTTGTTTTTCTTACCTTTTTTTCACGCGGATAGGGTGGTTCTTCTTACTAAGTTGGGATTTTTTTTCCAAGGTACTATCGGATAGCAATATCAATCAGGAAATGTTTGTTCCTTCCTTTTGTCCTAATCCTTCTTCTCAGAAGCCTGTTGCATAACCTGAGTGTTGTGCATGCTCAAAAATTTTACTTTAATCTAAAGATTTTAGGCAATCAACTGTCCTGTTTGTTGTTTTTTCTCATAAAAGTAAGGGTCAGAAAGCCTTGTCTAATATTCTTTCTTTCTGGTTGAGAAGTGTTATCAAGTTAGCTTATGAGACAGCTGGACAGCAGCCTCCTGAGAGTATTATCGCTCATTCCACTAGGGCTGTCCCTTCTTCAGGGGTTTTTAAAAAATGAAACTTCTGTGGAAAAAATTTGCAAGGCGGCCACATGGTCCTCATTGCATTCCTTTTTCCAAATTATACAAATTTGATACTTTTGCCTCGGCTGAGGCTTCCTTTGGGAGAAAGGTTCTTCAGGCGGTGGTGCCTTCTGTTTAGGTCCGCCTGTCTTGCTCTCCCTTCCATTCTGTGTCCTCTAGCTTGGGTATTGATTCCCACTAGTAATTGGAATGAAATTGTGGACTCTCCATGCCATAGGAAAGAAAAAAAAAAATGATGCTTACCTGATAAATGTATTTCTTTCCGGGCATGGAGAGTTTAATTTAAGATGGCAGTTCTTTGGTACAAACCTCAGGCACCTCTATACCCTTGTGTTATCTTCTTTTTCCATTTTCCTTTGGCCGAATAATTTGGGATTATGGCTAAGGGAAGTGTCAGGATTATTCTCTGTTCCTCCCACCTATGACAGCTGCCTCTTTCTGAACCTTTAAATACTAACTACGCCCTGTTCCTAGTGCTTAGTAATTTAGACTCTATGCACACAGAAGTCTCTACTACCTGAGCTCACTACAAAGTCTACTCAATTTGCATTGTATCTCATGTGAAATACTGATCCATTCCTGCATTATAAGAGTGATTTCCTTATCATCTCTGCTCAGCAGCTTAGAAGAGAAACGGATTTAAAAGGAGTAATCGCCTCCATATCACTAACGCTTTCACATCATCTGAAAAGTTAATTCCCTGGCTCACAGTTCATTCATCAGCCGTTGTGCTGCCACCTCAGCTACATACAATATTTGGATTACAGCAGTTACCTTACAGGACTTTCTATTTGCAATTTCTGTACTTGGACTGTAGCAAACTTCAGCGTGTGATGTCATCTGTCACTCTTGCCCGACACTGTCGGCTCACGCCCACTCGCCTCCGCTCTGCATTGGAAACTGCAGGTGCAGTTTAAACAGTTCACAGCTTCACTCCTCGCAGCTCTGACAAGCTCAGCTGTTACTTTTTGTCCTCGCTTGTGTTGCAACGTCTCCTCTCCTCAGCGCAAGTGCTGAATATCTCTAGAAGTGATAAATCCTATTGCCGTAACTAAGTTTACATGCTCAAGTGATCATACCAGTATTTCCTTAAAATCTTAACGGAAGTTTGGTCTCACTCCCAGTGCTCTGGCAACCATTACTTATTGTATCTCAGCAACTGCTCTGAATTCTATCTTATGATTGAATAACTATCTTATTACAATCTATCCCATTACTGTATCAACTCCACTCATGTAAATTGCTATTAGTCCTCAATATTAATAGTATATCCTTGTGTGGTACAAACATAACATTTGTCTGCAATTGTGATCTGTTTACTAAGTTACATTACTTGTAAAAACAAAGGAAGTGGAACAAGATCCTGACAGGAAGTGACACTTAACAGCTCTGCTGGGGTGCTCTTTGCCTCCTCCTGCTGGCCAGGAGTAGAATTCCCACTAGAAATTAGAATGAAATTGTGGACTCTCCATGCCCGGAAAGAAAGAATTTCATCAGGTAAGCATACATTTTATTTGTTGCCTTTACTTTCCCCTTAACACATGAACAGAACAAGCCCAAGAACTTTTAACATTGAAAAATAGAAGGTGATTGATTCATGGAATAAACTTTCATTTGAAGTGGTAAAGATAAACACTGTGGGATACATAAAGAATCCCTGGCATAAGCATAAGGCTATCCTACATACAAATTAATGCCTGGGATAAGCATAAGGCTATCCTACACACTAATTAATGCTAGGTATAAGCATAAGGCTATCCTACTTACTAATTAATCCCTGAGATAAGCATACGGCTATTCTACATACTAATTAATCCCTGCAATAAGCATAAGGCTATCCTACATACTAATTAATGTCTGGGATAAGCATAAGGCTATCCTACGTACTAATTAATGCCTGGAATAAGCATAAGGCTATCCTATGTACTAATTAATTCCTGGGATAAGCATAAGGCTATCCTACATACTAATTAATGCCTGGGATAAGCATAAGGCTATCCTAAGTACTAATTACTGCCTGGTATAAGCATAAGGCTATCTTACATACTAATTAATGCCCGGGATAAGCATAAGGCTATCCTATATACTTATTAATGCCCGGGATAAGCATAAGGCTATCCTACATACTAATTAATGCCTGGAATAAGCATAAGGCTATCATATGTACTAATTAATGCCTGGGATAAGCATAAGGCTATCCTATATACGAATTAGTGCCTGTGATAAGCATAAGGCTATCCTACGTACTAATTATTGCCTGGGATAAGCATAAGGCTATCCTACATACTTATTACTGTCCGTGATAAGCATAAGGTTATCTTACATACTAATTAATGCCTGGAAGAAACACATGGCTGTCCTATTTACTAACTAATGCCTGGAATAAACATAAGGCTATTCTACATACTAATTTATGGCTTGGATAAGCATAAGGCTATCCTACATACTAATTACTGCCTGAGATAAACATAAGGCTATCCTACATACTAATTAATGCCTGGTATAAGCCTAGGGCTATCCTACATACTAATTAATGCCTGGGATAAGCATAAGACTATCCTGCATACTAATTGATGCCTGAGATAAGCATAAGGCTATCTTACATACTAATTAATGCCTGGGCTAAGCATAAGGCTATCCTACATACTAATTAATGCCTGCAATAAGCATAAGACTATCCTACATACTAATTATTGACTTGGATAAACATATGGTTATCCTTCAGACTAATGCCTTGGATAAACATACAGCTATCATATATACTAATTAATACTATGTACTAATAAATGCCTTGGATAAACATAAGGCTATCCTACATACTAATTACTGCCTGGGATAACCATAACGCTAACCTACATACTAATTACTGCCTGGGATAAGCATTAAGTTATACTACATACTAACTAATGCCTAGGATAAACATAAGGCTATCCTATGTACTTATTACTGCCTGGGATAACCATTAGACTATCCTACATACTAATTAATTGCTGGGATAAGCATAAGGCTATCCTAAGTACTAATTACAGCCTGGTATAAGTATAAGGCTATCTTGCATACTAATTAATGCCCGGGATAAGCATAAGGCTATCCTATATACTAATTACTTCTTGGAATAAGCATAAGGCTATCCTACATACTAATTAATGGCTGGGATAAGCATAAGGCTATCCTACATACTAATTACTTCCTGGGATAAGCATAAGGCTATCCTACATACTAATTAATGCCTGGTATAAGCATAGGGCTATCCTGCATACTAATTAATGCCTGAGATAAGCATAAGGCTATCATGCATGCTAATTAATGCCTGAGATAAGCATAAGGCTATCTTGCATACTAATTAATGCCTGGGATAAGCATAAGGCTATCCTATATACTAATTAATGCCTGTGTTACGCATAAGGCTATCCTACATACTAATTAATGTCTTGTATAAGCAACAGGCTATCCTACATACTAATTAATGCCTGGGATAAGCATAAGGCTATCCTACATACTAATTAATGCCTGGAATAAGCATAAGGCTATCCTATGTACTAATTAATGCATGGGATAAGCATAAGGCTATCCTACATACTAATTAATGGCTGGGATAAGCATAAGGCTATCCTAAGTACCAATTACTGCCTGGTATAAGCATAAGGCTATCTTACATACTAATTAATGCCCGGGGTAAGCATAAGGCTATTCTATATACTAATTAATGCCTGGAATAAGCATAAGGCTACCATACATACTAATTAATGCCTGGAATAAGCATAAGGCTATCATATGTTTTAATTACTGCCTGGGATAAGCATAAGGCTATCCTATATACTAATTACTTCTTGGAATAAGCATAAGGCTATCCTACATACTAATTAATGGCTGGGATAAGCATAAGGCTATCCTACATACTAATTACTTCCTGGGATAAGCATAAGGCTATCCTACATACTAATTAATGCCTGGTATAAGCATAGGGCTATCCTGCATACTAATTAATGCCTGAGATAAGCATAAGGCTATCATGCATGCTAATTAATGCCTGAGATAAGCATAAGGCTATCTTGCATACTAATTAATGCCTGGGATAAGCATAAGGCTATCCTATATACTAATTAATGCCTGTGTTACGCATAAGGCTATCCTACATACTAATTAATGTCTTGTATAAGCAACAGGCTATCCTACATACTAATTAATGCCTGGGATAAGCATAAGGCTATCCTACATACTAATTAATGCCTGGAATAAGCATAAGGCTATCCTATGTACTAATTAATGCATGGGATAAGCATAAGGCTATCCTACATACTAATTAATGGCTGGGATAAGCATAAGGCTATCCTAAGTACCAATTACTGCCTGGTATAAGCATAAGGCTATCTTACATACTAATTAATGCCCGGGGTAAGCATAAGGCTATTCTATATACTAATTAATGCCTGGAATAAGCATAAGGCTACCATACATACTAATTAATGCCTGGAATAAGCATAAGGCTATCATATGTTTTAATTACTGCCTGGGATAAGCATAAGGCTATCCTACATACTAATTAGTACCTGTGATAAGCATAAGGCTATCTTACATACTAATTAATGCCTGGGATAAGCATAAGGCTATCCTACATACTAATTAATGCCTGTGTTACGCATAAGGCTATCCTACATACTAATTAATTCCTGCAATAAGCATAAGACTATCCTAGATACTAATTAATGTCTTGTATAAGCAAAAGGCTATCCTACATACTAATTAATGCCTTGGATAAATATATGGTTATCCTTCAGACTAATGCCTTGGATAAACATACAGCTATCATATATACTAATTAATGTCTTGAATAAGCATTGGGCTATACTACATACTAATTAATGCCTGGGATAAACATATGGCTATCCTACATATTAATTACTGCCTAGTATAATCATTGGGCTATACTACATACTAATAAATGCCTTGGATAAGCATAAGGCTATCCTAAGTACTAATTACAGCCTGGTATAAGCATAAGGCTATCTTGCATACTAATTAATGCCCGGGATAAGCATAAGGCTATCCTATATACTAATTACTTCCTTTAATAAGCATAAGGCTATCCTACATACTAATTAATGGCTGGGATAAGCATAAGGCTATCCTACATACTAATTACTTCCTGGGATAAGCATAAGGCTATCCTACATACTAATTAATGCCTGGTATAAGCATAGGGTTATCCTGAATACTATTTAATGCCTGAGATAAGCATAAGGCTATCCTGCATGCTAATTAATGCCTGAGATAAGCATAAGGCTATCCTACATACTAATTAATGTCTTGTATAAGCAACAGGCTATCCTACATACTAATTAATGCCTGGGATAAGCATAAGGCTATCCTACATACTAATTAATGTCTGGAATAAGCATAAGGCTATCCTATGTACTAATTAATGCATGGGATAAGCATAAGGCTATCCTACATACTAATTAATGGCTGGGATAAGCATAAGGCTATCCTAAGTACCAATTACTGCCTGGTATAAGCATAAGGCTATCTTACATACGAATTAATGCCCGGGGTAAGCATAAGGCTATTCTATATACTAATTAATGCCTGGAATAAGCATAAGGCTACCATACATACTAATTAATGCCTGGAATAAGCATAAGGCTATCATATGTTTTAATTACTGCCTGGGATAAGCATAAGGCTATCCTACATACTAATTAGTACCTGTGATAAGCATAAGGCTATCTTACATACTAATTAATGCCTGGGATAAGCATAAGGCTATCCTACATACTAATTAATGCCTGTGTTACGCATAAGGCTATCCTACATACTAATTAATTCCTGCAATAAGCATAAGACTATCCTAGATACTAATTAATGTCTTGTATAAGCAAAAGGCTATCCTACATACTAATTAATGCCTTGGATAAATATATGGTTATCCTTCAGACTAATGCCTTGGATAAACATACAGCTATCATATATACTAATTAATGTCTTGAATAAGCATTGGGCTATACTACATACTAATTAATGCCTGGGATAAGCATAAGGCTATACTACATACTAATTAATGCCTGGGATAAACATATGGCTATCCTACATATTAATTACTGCCTAGTATAATCATTGGGCTATACTACATACTAATAAATGCCTTGGATAAGCATAAGGCTATCCTCTATACTAATTACTGCCTGGGATAAGCATAAGGCTATCCTACATACTAATGACTGTCTTGGATAATCATTGGGCTATACTACATACTAATTAATGCCTGGGATAAACATACAGCTATCCTACATACTAATTAATGCCTGAGATAAGCATTAGGCTATCTTACATACTAATTAATGCCTGGGATAAGCATAAGGCTATCTTACATACTGATTAAGGCCTGGGAATTAATGCCTGGGATAAGCATTAAGCTATACTACATACTAATTAAAGCCTGGAATAAGCATAAGGCTATCCTACATACTAATTAATGTCTGGGTTAAGCATAGGGCTATTCTACATACTAACTAATGCCTGAGATAAGCATAAGGCTATCCTATGTACTTATTACTGCCTGGGATAACCATAAGGCTATCCTACATACTAATTACTGCCTGGGATAACCATTAAGCTATACTAAATACAAATTACTGCCTGGGATAAGCATAAGGCTATTCTACATACTAATTAATGCCTGGAATAAGCATAAGGCTATCCTACATACTAATTAATGCCTGGAATAAGCATAAGGCTATCCTATATACTAATTAATGCCTGGAATAAGCATAAGGCTATCCTATATACTAATTAATGCCTGGGATAAACATACGGCTATCCTACATATTAATAAATGCCTGGGATAAACATACGGCTATCCTACATATTAATTACTGCCTTAGATAAACATACGGCTATCCTATATACTAATTAATGCCTGGTATAAACATACGGCTATCCTATATACTAATTACTGCCCAGGATAAGCATAAGGCTATTCTACCTACTAATTACTGCCTGGGATAAGCATAAGGCTATCCTACATACTAATTAATGCCTGGGATAAACATATGGCTATCCTATATACTAATTAATGCCTGGGATAAACATACGCCTATCCTATATACTAAATAATGCCTGGGATAAACATACGGCTATCCTATATACTAATTAATGCCTGGGGTAAACATATGGCTATCCTACATACTAATTACTGCCTGGGATAAACATACGTCTATCCTATATACTAATTAATGCCTGGGATAAACATACGGCTATCCTACGTACTAATTACTGCCTGGGATAAACATATGGCTATCCTACATACTAATTACTGCCTGTGATAAGCATAAGGCTATCCTACATACTAATTAATGCCTGGGATAAACATATGGCTATCCTACATACTAATTACTGCCTGGGATAAACATACGTCTATCCTATATACTAATTACTGCCTGGGATAAACATATGGCTATCCTACATACTAATTACTGCCTTGGATAAACATACGGCTATCCTATATACTAATTACTGCCTGGGATAAACATATGGCTATCCTACATACTAATTACTGCCTGGGATAAACATATGGCTATCCTACATACTAATTACTGCCTGGGATAAACATACGGCTATTCTACATACTAATTAATGCCTGGGATAAGCATAAGGCTATCCTATATACTTATTAATGCCTGGGATAAGCATAAGGCTATCCTATATACTAATTAATGCCTGGGATAAGCATAAGGCTATCCTACATACTAATTAATGCTTGGGATAAGCATAAGGCTATCCTACATACTAATTTCTGGCCGGGATAAACATATGGCTATCCTACATACTAATTACTGCCTGGGATAAACATACGGCTATCCTACATACTAATTAATGCCTGGGATAAGCATAAGGCTATCCTATATACTAATTAATGCCTGGGATAAGCATAAGGCTATCCTATATACTAATTAATGCCTGGGATAAACATACGGCTATCCTATAAACTAATTACTGCCTGGGATAAACATACGGCTATCCTACATACTAATTAATGCCTGGGATAAACATACGGCTATCCTACATACTAATTAATGCCTGGGATAAGCATAAGGCTATCCTATATACTAATTAATGCCTGGGATAAGCATAAGGCTATCCTACATACTAATTACTGCCTGGGATAAACATACGGCTATCCTATAAACTAATTACTGCCTGGGATAAACATACGGCTATCCTACATACTAATTAATGCCTGGGATAAGCATAAGGCTATCCTACATACTAATTACTGCCCGGGATAAACATATGGCTATCCTACATACTAATTACTGCCTGGGATAAACATACGGCTATCCTACATACTAATTAATGCCTGGGATAAGCATAAGGCTATCCTACATACTAACTACTGCCTGGGATAAACATACGGCTATCCTACATACTAATTAATGCCTGGGATAAGCATAAGGCTATCCTACATACTAATTGCTGCCTGGGATAAACATACGGCTATCCTACATACTAATTAATGCCTGGGATAAACATACGGCTATCCTACATACTAATTAATGCCTGGGATAAACATACGGCTATCCTACATACTAATTACTGCACGGGATAAACATACGGCTATCCTACATACTAATTACTGCCTGGAATAAACATACGGATATCTTAAAAACTATATACGTTTACACTTTTAGGACATTTTTGGTAGACTTGATTGGCCTGTGGCTTTTTTCTTCAATCAAAATCAATGTTTCTATGGCAAAAAAACTTGCAAGAAACGATGTCCAAGCTGTAAAATATAACAAGTTAACAAAAGTGTAAGGTGTAAAGATATAGCACAGATGCATTTGAGATTCATTAGATAAAATGGGTTTCCTATCACAAGGTTTTTAACATTTTGAAATAGATTTGAATCAAATAACCCAGCTCAGTAATTGTTGTTGTGTATTTGTAGCCGAAGCCGCCTGCAGTCCGAAGAGATTGTGGCTGAGATGGTCTACAGCTTCCTCATCCCAGAGGTCCAGAAGACGTCTGTGCGTGAGAGAGGTGAGCAGCTGCCTTACGGAATAACAAAACATAAAATCCGATAGGTGTTTACATTTATAGCTATAACCTGGTGCACCTCTCCATTCTGTCTCTCAGCTATTTCATTCCCTATACAAGAACCAGATGGTATTGCATGTTATGTGTTTGTTTTCACACCACAGCAGTATTATCACTCTAGTTGTAGTAGATACAGTTCTACTATATGACCACAAGGTGTCAGTGTAATTCCTAACTGTGTTATAAGACCTCTGTGTATTTGTTTCGTAAATGCTGAAACAATATTCATTTAAAGGGACAGTCTTGTCAAAATGAAATGTTCAAGATTCAGATAGGGCATGCAATTTTAAAGAACGTTTCTATTTACTTTTATCATAAAATGTGTTCTGTTTGTATTCTTTTTTGAAAACTAAACCTAGGTAGGCTCATGCTGTTGAAGGCCGCCTATTATATCAGTGCATTTGGACAGTTTTTCACATCTAGAGAGCTCATGTGTGCCATATAGATAACATTGTGCTCACTCCTGTGGATTTACCTAGAAATCAGCACTGATTGGCTATAATACAAGTGTGTTAAAAGATCTGAAATAAGGGGGCAGTCTGCAAAGGCTTAGATACAAGGTAATCACAAAGGCAAAAAGTATATTAATATAACAGTGGCTGTTTATAACCAGGGTACAGAAGTTCTTGCAGCAGAGGCTGCTTATAACCAAGGCACAGAAGCACTTGCAGGAGAGGCAGCTTATAACCATGGTACAGAAGTTCTTCCAGGAGATCCTGCTTATAACCATGGTACAGAAGTTCTTCCAGGAGATCCTGCTTATAACCAAGGCACATAAGCGCTTGCAGGATAGGCTGATTATAGCAAGGGTACAGAAGCACTTGCAGGAGAGGCTGCTTATAACGAAGGCACAGCAGCGCTTGCAGGAGAGGCTGCTTATAACCAAGGCACAGAAGCGCTTGCAGGAGATCCTGCTTATAACCAGGGTACAGAAGCACTTGCAGGTGAGGCTGCTTATAACCAGGGTACAGAAGCACTTGCAGGTGAGGCTGCTTATAACCAGGGTACAGAAGCACTTGCAGGAGAGGCTGCTTATAACCAAGGCACAGAAGCACTTGCAAGAGAGGTTTTCTATTATCCAATTTGTTTTGTTCTATTGATATCCTTTGTTCAAAAGAATACCTAGGTAGGCTCAGGAGCATCAATGCACTACTGGAAGCTAACTGCTGATTGGTGGTTACACACATAAGCTTCTTGTCATTTGCTCACAGGATGTGTCCAGCTAGCTCCCAGTAGTGCATTGCTGCTCTAGATCTGAATTGGAGAGGTTAAACACATAGTTATGTTAAGTAATAGAGCAACAATAAAGCGTTTTAACATCTGGCAAAAATCACCAAATGTGCTTGCGATGTACAAGGGCAGAGCATAAAGTGCGTTATTTCCCTCTTTCATGGAACTGTATGCATTTATTTGTAACCTGTGTTGTTTTGTTCCCACAGTGAAAGGTTCCCAGAGAAGACACATTCAGGCGGCTCACCGTATCATTCATGGGAATACTGAGGAGCTTCTGGGACAGGTGACAAGTGCTTCCCCCCACTGTGAAACATCTCCCCCACACACTGAGAGTGACACAGGAGGACAAGTGCAGGAGTGACATCTGCCAGGTGCCTATAAATTGTAACCAATAACTGATTCTGCCTCATAACCATGTACCATACTCCTGACAGCGCAGGGAGAGTCCATGAATGAATTCATTACTGTTGGGAATAGAGCATCTGGCCACCAGGAAGAGGCAAAGACACCCCAGCCAAAGCATTAAGTATCCCTCCCACTTCCCCTACTTCACCAGTAATTATTTGTCTACTAGGAGGTAGGCAGAGAAAGTGCTCTGAAGAAAATTTGATTTAAATTCTTTAATGGATTGTTTCCTGCAAGAAAGAACTGGGATATGTTTTGGTAACCATGTCATTCTCTTAGTAAGAGTTTGGGTGAGAGTTATCTGCTGGATGTTGCTGGGAAGCTTTCTATGCCTCCTTCCAGTTTGTTTCTGCTAACACCCCTTCTGGCAACCGGTGTAAGCTTACACTCCTTTCCTTTGTGCCCCAGGTCCCTCTCAGAGGAAGATTGGTGCTGTCAGACCTAGAAGTGCTGTGACTGCTCCACAGCAACGAACCTGGAGGGTAAGTCCTGTTTTTTATTTATAATTCCTGAGGACATCATCCCCTATGAGAGCATATGAAGGGGACTGGGTCTCTGATCACTAGTGACCAGGTGACCAGGTGGCACTAATATCCCCTCACAAGGTTTGTTTAGCATATCCTTATGTAGGGATATCATAGTGTCTTGAGGACCAGACACGGAATCTCACTCCGGGGTGTAGGGACTTAGCCACAAACTGCGAATGTAGCTAGCGATTACTCACCTTTTTTATTAGCTTATTTTTAGGAGATGGGACATTATACTTTGGCGATATACTTTCTAGGGCTCTCGGCCCTTATTGGCATGGGGATTTGAGGAGCTTGATCGCTGAAGCGGTTTAGTGAACTCAAATTTGCACGCTTTTCTTAACAGTGCAAGGGCGGGGCCTCGTTGGGAGGACTACACCACAAGGTTTTGCGCTCTCTCTGTAGAATATTTGCTCCGATAGCGATCTGGGGTCCTGGCAGCGACAGCTATCCTCTCATGTAATGGGATTTTCTTATATCCTTATCTGGGAGGTGGTGAGTAACCCCAGTCTCAGCACAGGGACAGAGGTGCCGAAAAACATTTGTGTTTAGCTTATTTCAGCTGTTGGGTTTTTTCTATACTAAGTTATGGAGGACTTTCTATTAAGGATGCTACTCTTCTTACTCTAAATTCTGAAAAGTGTATGCTTTGTAATGAGGCCAGGGTTTGCCCAGCTGCACAATTATGCTCAGTTTATCTGAGTGCTGTTCTGCAGTCAAGATCTAAAGTGTCCAAGCTCCTACAAATCTGATTAACCCTTCAGAGCCCTCTACCTCTCAGGACTCTGTTATCCCTGACATAACGATACTGGTGCCTCCCCTTCTCCTAACATATCACATGCAGTGCCCTGCAGCTCAACTTCTTCCTCCTCTGGGGTTATTTGTCTACCAGTGTATTTTGCAGCGCAGCTACAGTCGGCTGTTTCTGCTGCGCTCAGCGCCTTTCCTGGAACAGGAAAAAGATGAAGAAATATCAAACATTTTTATTCTTACACAGGAAACGAACTCTCTGGAGGTGGTGTTAGTCAGTCTTCCTCATCTTTCTGACAACAATAATTCCTTGGAAGTAAAGGATAGAGGGCGCCACATAGTGCAAATCAAATGGATAGAACAAGGCAACAATTAGATCACAATTATCTTACTCACACAGTGTAAGGCACCAATGTGCAGTATGCGCAGTCCGGAACCATACGTCGTCCGGTAGACCTCCTTTGGAATATATCAGATGGGGTTCCTCGTCTCACCAGGGAGAGTCCAGGGAAGCTCCAAGGATGGTGTGGTGGGAGCAAATAGGTGTCAGGTAGGTGTCAGGTAGCTCACACCAAAGATCCAAGAAGAAACTCCAAATATAATAATTCTGGCCTAAGCCAAGAAGATGCAGCAGATAGAGAGTTAAAAAATAAAATAGGATTTTATTCCAAATAAAAACAGCAACGCGTTTCTCAGTGTTCAACACTGTTTCATCATAATTCCTTGGTAGCTTCCAAGGGTGAAATTTCTTCCTCTAATTCCGCAGTTAAAAAAAGTGTAGAACCAGAAGAGGTTTTTTTTTTGCTTAAGGAAGTTCTTTCCATTTTAGATGTTCCTGAGCCTAAGTCTTCTGAGGAACCAAAGATTCCCAAGTTGGGCATGGTCTATCAAACCAGAGCTAAAGCTCCAGAGGTTATTCCGGTCCCGGCTCGCGTTGCAGAATTTTTTTCCAAAGAATGGGAAGCCGGGGATTCCCTTTTCCCCATCCCCTAATTTTAAGAAGATTTTCCCAGTACCTGACTCTCACCTGGAGTTGTGGAGTACCATTCCCAAGGTGAACTGAGCTATCTCCACTATGGCTAAACTAACTACTATTCCTTTAGAGGATAGCACCTCCTTCAGAGACTCCATGGACAGAAATATGGAGGGGTACTTAAGGAGGATGTTTAATCAAATGGGCCTTCTCTTTCAACCAGCTGCGGGTATAGCGGTTGTTGCTGGAACTGCTAACTTCTGGTGTGACTCTTTATCTGTTATGATTCTAGAAGAGACTCAGTTGGAAGACATTCAGGATCAGAAGGCCCTTAAGACAGCCAATTCTTTTATTTGTGATGCTATCATGCAGATCATCTGCCATAATGCTATGTACTCTGATTTATTTCCTAAGCATTTAAGGGAAAGACGTTATTTGTTCCAGGCCTGAACTCTATCATTTCCATGGTGACGACCCACAGTGAATCCAGCAATCTGTAACAGGGCTACTGCAAAACCCCAAAGTGACAAAATGCAAACAAGGCAACAGCTGTACCACTTGTATCTTTCAAGCGTTTATTCCATGGCTATTACAGGACCAGGTACAAAGAAAAGGACTAGGTTTCGGGTCAAAACTAAGGGCACATAACCTGAAATGTAGTCCTTTTTCTTTGAGTCTGCTCCTGTAATAGCCATGGAATAAAGGTGTGGTGCAGCTGTTGCCTTGTTTGCATTTCCATGGTTACCAGGGGGAAGGGTGCATTCCTTCCCCAGGACAAGAAATCCAGATTTAAGAGTCGCCAATCTGGAAATTGTTGTCCCTTTCGCATGAATAAGGGACAGAGATCTCCAGCCTCTTCCAAAACGGACCAACTTAAGAGTACCTGGAAGCCTAGACAATCCTGGAAAAAGAACAAACAGTCCAAGAAACCCTCCTCTGACAACAAATCGGCATGAAGGGTTGGCCCCTGATCTGTGATCAGATCGCGTAGGGGGCAGACTATCTTTTTTTTTCTTCTTAACGCTTGGTTTCTGGATGTTCAGGACCCCAGGGTCATGGTCGTGGTTTCCCAGGGGTATAGGATAGGCTTTCAATCTCGCCCTCCAAGGGACATATTTATTCGTCAAAACCAAAAAAGAGGACAGCCTTTTTAAATTGTGTAGAAGATTTAGCTTCCATGGGTGTGATTGTCCCAATGCCTCCCTCAGAACGGGGTCAAGGGTTTTATTCAAATCTCTTTGTAGTTCCCTAAAATTAAAGGAACAATGTCACCCCATTCTAGACTTAAAGTGTCTCAACAAATTTCTGAAGGTGCCCTCCTTCAAGATGTAGACTATCAGGTCCATGCTTCCTTTAGTCCAGGAGGGTCAATTCCTAACCACTATAGATCTAAAAGACACTTACCTGCATGCTCCGATCCACAAGGATAATTTCCAGTTCCTTTGATTTGCTTTTTTGGACAATCCATTACCAGTTTATGGCGCTTCCCTTTGGTCTAGCTACTGCCCCAAAAATCTTTACGAAGGTATTGGGAGCTCTTTTAGCGGTGGCAAGAGCGCAAGGAATCACTATGGTGCCGTACCTGGACAATATTTTGGTTCAAGCTCCATCTTTTCCTTTAGCGAGATCTCACTCGGACACACTGTTGTGTATCCTTCGATTCCCATGGTTAGAAGATAAATCTGGGCAAAAGCTCCCTTGTTCCCAGTCCCAAGGTGTGCTTCCTGGGAACGATTATCTACTCGATTAACATGCAGAGCTTCCTGACGGATCAATGTCAATCCAAGTCTATCTTCCTGCCACTCGTTACAATCCACTGGTCGGCCATCAATGGCTCTATGTACTAAAGTGGTGGGTCTCATGGTAACTGCCAAGGATATTATTCCTTTTGCGCACTTTCATTTGGGACCACTACAACTATGTATGTTTAGGTAGTGGAACGGTGATCATTCTGATCTGTTTCAATTGATCAACCTGGATCAGGCAGCGAGAGATTCTGTCTCCTGGTGGCTCTCTCTGGACCATCAGTCTAAAGGAACATGCTTTTTGAGACCACCTTGGGAAGTTTTGACTATGGACGCCAGTTTGCTAGGTTGGGGTATGGTGTTGGGCTCCTTGAAGGCACAAGTGACCTAGTTGCTGGAGCAGTCGACCCTACCCATCAACATTATGGAACTGAGGGCCATCTTCAATGCTCTGATGGCATGACCTCAACATCGTTCTGTCCGCTTTATCAGATTCCAGTTTGAAAACATTACAACTGTAGCCAATATCAATCATCAAGGGGGAACAAGAAGTTCCCTGGCTATGAGAGAGGTGTCTTGCATCTTTTAATGGGAAGAAGCTCACAATTGCCACATCTTGACCATACATATTCCAGGGGTGGACAATTGGGAAGCAGATTTCCTGAAAAGAGTGGTCTTTTCATCAGGAATGTTCTCCGAGATAACGAGATAAGTGGGGAATCCTGGATGATAGATCTAATGTCTTCTCGTCTCAATTCCAAACTACCCAGATACGGGTCGAGATCGAGGGATCCTCGAGCGGTTTTGGTGGATGCATAATTTCAACCTTATTTCTTTCTAATGACACAGTGAGTCCACGGATCATCATTAATTACTGTTGGGAATATCACTCCTGGCCAGCAGGAGGAGGCAAAGAGCACCACAGCAAAGCTGTTAAGTATCCCTTCCTTACCAACAACCCCCAGTCATTTTCTTTGCCTCTAGTGCAAGGAGGAGGTGAAGTAATTAGGTGTCCTGATTAGGATTTTTCTATCAAGATTTTTTTATTTTGAAGACAGGGCAAGATTGCTCTGATCTTCCATCACAATTTGGGTATAGCTGTACTCCACGTTAGTCTCTTCAGTAGGGCTGTGGTAGCTTTAAAGCAGTTAGGAACTTGTAAAGTGTGCTTTGCTGCGTTTTCCTAACTTGTTGCTGCCCTGGTATAGAAAGCCTGAGTAAGTTTACTCTGTCTTTCTTTTTACACAGGTCTCTTTGAGGAGCGGCATCCTCTCATACTTTGTGAGTCGTCTGACTGCCGGACAGCTAGAATGCAGGTGTAAGTGCTTTTTGTTTTTCTGAGGGTTCTGGAAGGCTATCACTGAAGGGGTTAAGACCCTCTGCTTTTAAATGGGACATATCCTTATGGATGCTGGTGGCAGTGGCAGGCACTTGGGGTTAACATTTTTCATAACAAGAAAGAGTTTAGCTGTCTATGGGGCTCAGAGATATCCTTTATTATATTAATATGTTTATACAGGATCTGTATTCTGGCAGCTCCTTTTATTCCGAATTGACTATGTCAGAGGATGTTAGGAGAGTGCGTATGGCGCCATTTCTAGGGGGCTGCGTTGATGTGCTGGTGTCATTAACAAGAAGACTGAGCATGCAGTGTTTTTCCTATTGAATTTCTCCTGCTCCGCTTTTAGAAGCGTTTTAGCTCGGCTGGGTGTGGAAGCTGCACGATTAACAGAGAGAGTTAGTCGACAGTGAGGTTGACTGTTTAAAAAATCTGTTATTTTCAGTTCGTTTTCCTATGGCAGAATCCTCCTGAGAGAGTTAGTGGACTGTGTAAAGCTTCCATTCCGCGCCGAATTGTGGCCACTCCTCCTCCTTCGCGATTTATTGGAGCGTCGCCATTTATTTTTCCTAGAGGTGGCTGAGTAACTTAACTCTGCCTCGTTCCCTGCATGGGAGCGGAGTTGTTTAGACATGGGGGTGTTTCTTCTCTGTGCCTTAAACGGCATTGAGAGGTGTTTGCAGTATGTGGTTATGTTGATTCATTTCAGTTTATTAAGAAAGTGCAGGAACCTATTTTCCTTATAAGGGCTGCTAATGGAAGGTAGAACATACACTATCTTCTGTTCCATTTTATTTATTAATAAAGTATTTCAGTATATTATAAATAATATAAATATAAGATTTTATAAGATAATTTCTTTATAGAAATCAGTTATTCTTTCTGGAATTTACCCTTTAAGAAGTAGGTTTGACTGTTTAAAATGCCAACATTTTTGTACCATATTGTCAGTTAAACTATTGATGTTACACCTTTATCTGAGCCTTATGTCTCCCAGGGTGATGCTGTTTTTGGCAATGCCACAGCTCTCTCCCTTTATGTCCCAAGCCTTTTTGGCATCACATGTTATGCTCTGCGGTTCCTCTAAATCTCCAGGAGGAGTATGTTTAATTACAGTTTGCAGCTGGAATATCTGAGGCTTTGCCTGTTGGTCTGTTTTTTCTCTTTTCTCAAGGAAAGTGCAAGAGAACATTTATCATTTCAGAGTTTGAGGGGTTCTGTTCCACTTGTGGCTAAGCAGTGGTCCCTCTCCTAGGTTGGCGAGGAGGATTCAGTAGTTTCTGAGAGTGAAATCTCAGACCTGGGCAGTTTAATTCCTTCAATCTGAGGTTGAAGTTGTAGACTTCAGATTAAGCTTGAACACCTTTGTGATGTTAAAGGAGGTTTAGCTACCTTGATGCAACTTCGACATGTGTCGTTGTTATTCGTAAAAAAAAAAAAATGTATTAAATTTTATGATCTGGAATTCCCCTGTGAAGTGTTTTTCAGTTCCAGACCATGCTAGGAGGAATAGGAGTAGTCGAGGTTTCCTTGTCCTACTTTTCCTGTCTTCAAAAGATTTTTCCGTTAAATGTCAGTCCGCACGGTGCCTTAAATAGTAGGATGTTCATACTTTGGCTTAGAAAACTTCAATTTTTAGAGAGTATAGCTGTTCTTTTCAGGATCTATGGAGATCTTAGTGGTTAGCACCTTGCTGATCAAAGACTTCCATTGCTTCAAGGGCAGCGTCTTATTGGCGCAATGCCTTGTCTGATCCATTTTGAGAAGAAAAGCTGTTAAGCTACGGGAGCTATGATGTCTAGCTTCTCTGTGTCTATTGAGAAATCAGGCTGAGAACCAGGAGTTCAAGGTTCAATTACAGACACAGCTGTGAGAGCAATGCTCTACAAATGACCCTTTGGACAGTGGAATTTTACTCTGTGTCCTTCAAGGGTGGCTTGAGAGGTCCCAGATAGGCTGAGGACATAGTTCTTCAGGTTACTACTTAGTAGTTATTTCCTTCCGTCCTGAAGCAGTTCCTCCTTTCCAATTATTATCTGCAGGCCAGATAACTAGGATACATTTTGTAAGCCAGCTGGACAGATACACTGTGAATGAGCTCTGTAGCAACCCAAGGGTTGCAGTTTTGATCCCCGGTGAGGTCCACACAGCTTTTCATCCTTCCTGGGTCGATAAAATGAGCAACGCCTTGAGACCTTTACAGCTGATTAGCCGCGCTTTTCAAGTACCCAATACATACATAGTGTTTAGGAAACTTAGAGACTATTTTAGAGATAGGTCTGAATTTTATTCATTCCTGATTTTGATTCCGATAAGGAAGGAATTCGCAATCGTTGCGCTTTCAGTTGGCTTCGCCACAGCTCAAGAAGCCAGTTTTTGGTCCCGGGATATGGCAGTGACTCCCTATCTGGACAGCCAGTAAGCCGGACAGATAGCTCAGCATGCTAAGCACTGTGGCTGAGCTCTGTAGCAACCCAAGGGTTGCAGGTTCGATCTCCGGCGAGGTCCACTCAGCCTTTCATCCTTCCGAGGTCGATAAAATGAGCAGCGCCTTGAGACCCTTACGGGGGATTAGCCGTGCTTTACAAGTACCCAATACAATACATACATAAAGGCATTATCTTTGAACCTAGCTGAATCCGCTTTAGACTTCCTATTAATGAGATCTTTCTGACGGAGGTCAGAAGAACCAAGGTTCTTTCAGATTGCCTGTGCTCCAATTTATGAAATTGGTTTGATGGGGATTCCATGGTCATATTTTCTTTTGCTCAGTTCCATTGGAGGCCTCTGCGGCTATACTGGCTTACCCAGTGAAATGGGGGTTTCACTATCCTATCGCAGAGGATAGTTTTCGGAAGGACTACTCTCCCCATAATCATTTTGGATTGAGAACGACCTTCATTGAGAGTTGGATCTCAACTGTAGCCTGGTTCTTCAGGTTCCAGTTAATAAGTTATTCAAAGATAGCATAGAGGTTTTGCCTTTGCTTTTTTAAACTGTAAGCCTCAAATTTGATTCCCCTCAGGGTTTGCAAAAAGGTAACTTTTAGTGAATTACATGGGCCTCCTGGGGGGGAACTCGGAGTTCCTTGATCATGTAGAAGGTGACGAGTATCTTTCAGTGGGTGGAGATCCTCAATTTCTGTGTATATGTCTTCCTCTTCTAAAGGAGTGGACCATTGGGTTGTGGTTGTCTGAACAATCAGACTTCCATTCTGGAGAGTAGGTTCTCCATCCAGAGATTTCTAGGGTGGTTCTCCAAGTGGTTGGATCTGATGGCGTCTCAGACTTTCATCCTGGGGAGTGGGAACTCTTCCGGAGGTGTTTCCTATCTGACCTTCAATTGGACAGCCAGTGCTGGATCTCATGGTTTCTCGATAGAATGTCAAGCTCCCGAGAAAAAAGGGATCCTCAGATCGTCTTGATAGATCCTCTGGCGATTCCTTGGAATTTTAGTCTAGCATATCTGTTTCCTCCATTCAGTCTCCTTCCAAGAGTAATTGCTTGGATCAAGTAGGAGCAGGCATCAGTGATTCTCATGCACCGGCATGGCCTCACAGTATCTGGTATGCAGATCTAGTGGAAATGTCATCTCTTCCACCTGGGAGACTACTTCTGAGGAGGGACCTTCTACTTCAGGGTCCTTTTTTCCTTCATCTAAATCTCGTTGCTCTGAAGCTGACTGCTTGGAGATTGAACACAGTTTTTTCTAAGTGTGGGTTTTTGGAGTCGGTCATTGAGACCTTGAATACAGGCTTGTTTGCCAGTGTCAAGAAAGATTTCCATAGCATATGGCGTAAATATCTGTATTGGTGTGAATCCAGTGGTTACTCTTGGAGTAAGTTAGGATTCCTAGGTTTTGTCTTTTCTCCAGGAGATTCTGGAGAAGGGTTTGTCAGCTAGTACTCTGAAAGGTCATTTCTGTGTTATCTATTTTGTTGCATAAGCATTTGGCGGATGCGCCAGATGTGCAATCTTTTTGTCGGGCCTTGGTCTGGCTCAGGCCTTTGTTTAGACCTTTACTCCTCCCTGGAGTCTTATTCTTAAGGTTTTACAACGGGATCCGTTTGAGCCTATGCTTTCTTAGATATTAAGATATATCTGGGAAAGTTTTGTTTCTTGTTGTTATTTCTTCTGCTAGGAGAGTTTCGGAACTCTCTGCTCTGCAGTATGATTCTCCTTATCTTATTTTTCTTTTTGATAAAGGGTTCTACGTACTAGGTAGTTTTTCTGCCTACGTTTTTTTCAAACAGGATATTAATCAGGAGATTGTTGTCCCTTCTTTTTATATGTTGTTGTACTACCTTGATTTTGTGTGTGCACTGAATTTCTATCCACAGGCGACTACAGATTTTCGCTTGTCTTCTGCTTTGATTGTTTATTCTCATGGGAAGCGCAAGGGTCAGAAAGCTACGGCTACTTCTCCTTCCTTTTGGTTGAGGAGTATGCTTCGTTTGGCCTATGAGACGGCTGGACAGCAACCTCTTGAGAGAATCACAGCTCATTCTACGAGGGCTGTTTCTTCTTCCTGGGTCTTCAAAATTGAGTCTTCTGTGGCTCAGATTTGCAAGGCTGCAACTTTATCCTCTTTGCATCCCTTTTCCTGATTTTATAAGTTTGATTCTTTTGCCACGGTTTAGGCTTCTTATGGGAGAAAGGTTCTTCAGGCAGTGGTGCCTTCTGTTTAGGTTTCCTGTCTTGTCCCTCCCATATAATCTGTGTACTCTAGCTTGGGTATTGATTCCCAATAGTAATTAATGATGATCCGTGGACTCACTGTGTCATTAGAAAGAAAACAACATTTATGCTTACCTGATAAATATATTTATTTCTTGACACAGTGAGTCCACGGCCCGCCCTGTATTTCAGACAGTTTTGTTTATATAAAACTCAGGCACCTCTGCACCTTGTGTTATTTCCTTTCTCTCCTTTTCCTTCGGTCGAATGACTGGGGGTTGTGGGTATAGAAGTGATACTTAACAGCTTTGCTGTGGTGCTCTTTGCCTCCTCCTGCTGGCCAGGAGTGATATTCCCAACAGTAATTAATGATATACCGTGGACTCACTGTGTCAAGAAAGAAAGAAAGAAATTTATCAGGTAAGCATAAATTTAGTTTTATCTTTTTCTTCTGATTGCTTTCCTCCCTCGAGTGATCACATACATCAAACAAGAGCGTGTCTCACTGATTCTTATTGCTCCGGCGTGGCTGGGCAGAACTTGGTTTGCAGACCTTGTAAAGATGTCATATGCTCCTCCTTGGAGATTACCTCAGAGGGTGGACCTTCTTCATTAGGGTCTGTTTCTTTACCAAAGTCTAGATTCTCTGAGGCTGACTGTGTGGAGAGTAAATGCCTAGTTTTGTCCAAGAGAGGTTTCTCAGACAGGGTGATTGATACTTTGATTCAAGCTCATAAGCCGGCCACTAGACTTATTTACCACAAGGTGTGGCGTACTTATCTATCTTGTGTGAGGAGCAAGGTGAGAGGAGCAAGGTGAGAATTAGTCGGATTCTTTTGTTTCTCCAAGAGGGTTTGGAGAAAGGTCTGTTGGCCAGTTCTCTTAAGCGGCAGATCTCTGCTCTTTCTGTTTTACTTCATAAAAAGTTGGCTAATCTTCCTGATGTTCAGTCTTTTGATCAGGCGCTGGTTAGAATTCGGCCTGTGTTTAAACCCGTTGCTCCCCCATTGTATCCTTAAACTTGTTCTTCGTGTTTAACAGGCTCCATTTTGAGCCTATGCATTCTGGTAACATTAAACTTTTGTCCTGGAAAGTTGTATTTCTGTTGGCTATCTCTTCTGGTCGCAGAGTTTCTGAATTATCGTCATTGCAGTGTGATGCTCCTTATTTTATTTTCCATGCAGATAAGGTGGTTTTACATACATAGAGCTCGTTTCCATTGAGCCGTAATTCAGTTTGCATGCACTCGCAAACCATTAAATAAGCTGTCGGAAGCAATATCGTTCACCGACTGCTTCCAACGGCCCGTTATAACTCAATTTCGGCAGCCGGACTCTGGCTGCCGAAAACATTTATTGTGTCCCATACAAAGTACCAGAACCTGCTAATCTTTAAATTATACCCGGTTTCCAATGCTTGTGCAATCCGTTAACACTGTTGGAGGCTGCAGATACAGTAACAAAAATTACACACACAGTTCAGCTAGGTGTAAAACAGGAAAAAGGTTCTTTGAGACCTTTTTCCCATTGAAATCTAACCCGACACGTCAAAACCCCTCTATCCGCCATCCCCCCCACATCGCAACTTATAATAAATGTATTAACCACTAAAACCGCCATGCCCCACAAGGTAAACTAGCTATTAAAACTGTTAACCCCAAATCCGCCATGCCCCACAACGCAAACTAGCTATTAAAACTATTAAGCCCTAATCCGCCATGGCCCACAACGCAAATAACTAATCACTAAGCCCCCTAACCTAACATCCACTAAATTAACCCCCATTACATTAATTTAAAAAATCCTAAATTACAATTTAAAATAAAAAATTCTAAATTACAATTAAAATAAAAATCCTAACATTAATTTAAAAATTAAACCTAAGATTAAATTACAATAATTCTAAAATTGCAATAAAATAAAGGCTAAAATTACAGAAAAAATAAAATAAATTATCCAAAATAAAAAAATGAAACCTAATTCCTATGAAAATAAAAGACCCCCCAAAATAAAAGCAACCGCCTAATCTAAACTACCAATAGCCCTTAAAAGGGCCTTTTGTAGGGTATTGCCCTAAGTTAAACAGCTCTTTTACCTTAAAAAATACTAAGTCCCCCTCTAACAGTAAAACCTCCCACCCACCAAACCACCCAAAATAAAATAACACTAACACTAAAAAAAATCCTAAACTACCCATTGCCCCTAAAGGGGCATTTGTGTTGGCATTGGCCATACATATTCCAGGGGTGGACAATTGGGAAGCCTTAAAAAGGCCTTAAAAGGGCATTCAGCTCATTTTCAGTGCCCAAATTCCTTAATAAAAAAACAAAACAAAAAAAAACCTAACTCTAAGCCCCAAATAGGTACTCACTGTTCCTGAAGTCCAGCGGAGGAGGTCATCTTCCAGGCAGCGGTTAAGTCTTCTTGGAGCCGGCGACATCTTCCATCTTCATCCAGGACCAAGCCGGCTGGGGTGGAGATGACCGCGGAAATGAAGACCTTGGCCAGCGGAGCCATGGAGCGTGGAGGATCCTCTTTGATTAGAACAGCCAAAAGGATTTTAGTAGCTCTCATCCTATTGGCTGATTTAAATTTGAAGATCCAAATCAGCCAATAGGAATGCAAGTGACGCCATTAAATGCGTACCTTGCATTCAATCCTCAGTGTGTGGCGGTGATCGTACGAAGAGGATCCTCCGCGCTCCATGGCTCCGCGACCAAGGTCTTCAGTTCCGTTGTCATCACTGCTCCACGCCGGCTTGTTCCTGGATGAAGATGGAAGATGTTGCCCGTTCCAAGAAGACTTCACCGTTGCCTGGAAGAGGACTTTCTCCGCCGGACTTCAGGAACCTTGAGTACCTATTTGGGGCTTAGAGTTATTTATTTATTTTTTTTCATTTTTTAGATTAGGGATTTTGGGCACTGAAAAAGAGCTGAATGCCCTTTTAAGGGCAGTAAAATAGCTGAATGCCCTTTTAAGGGCAGTAAAAGAGCTGAATGCCCTTTTAAGGGCAATGTCCATATAAATCCCCCTTTATGGGCAATGGGTAGTTTAGGATTTTTTTGTGTTAGGTTTTTTTTAATTTGGGGGTTTTGGAGGGTGGGGGGTTTTACTGTTAGAGGGGGGACTTAGTATTTTTTAAGGTAAAAGAGCTGTTTAACTTAGGGCAATGCCCTACAAAACGCCCTTTTAAGGGCTATTGGTAATTTAGTTTAGATTTGGGGGGGATTTTATTTTGGGGGGCTTTTTTATTTTCATATGGATTAGGTTTCATTTTTTTATTTTGGATAATTTGGTTTATTTTTTTCTGTAATTTTAGCCTTTTTTATTTTTTGTAATTTTAGGTTTAATTATTGTAATTTAATCTTAGGTTTAATTTTTAAATGAATGTTACGATTTTTATTTTTATTGTAATTTAGGATTTTTTAAATTAATGTAACGGGGTTATTTTACGTGATGCTATGTTAGGGGGCTAAGTAATTCAATTTGTTATTTGTGTTGTGGGGGGTTGGCGGGTTAGGAGTTAATAGCTTAGTTAGGTTAATTGCGTTGTGGGGGTTTGGCAGTTTAGGGGTTAATAGATTTATTAGGTTAATTGCGATGTGGGTTAATGGCGGATTGGGGTTAATAGTTTAATTAGGTTAATTGTGATGTGGGTGAATGGCAAATTAGGGGTTAATAGTTTAGATAGCTAGATTGCGTTGTGGGGGGATGGCGGTTTAGGGATTAATAACTTTGATAGATACTTTGCGATATGGGGGTTGGCGGATTAGGGGTTAATAACTTTGATAGATTCTACGCGATATGGGGGTTGGCGGATTAGGGGTTAATACATTAGTTATCGCGGTGGGGGGTTGCGGTAGAGAGGTAGATATTGCGCATGCGTTAGGTGTTTGATTTTATTTTAACAGCGAACGACAGGGAAAATATACATGCCGCACTTATATGCCGCGCCGTATATGCGATCAAGTGTAGTGTAAGGTCGGGTTATTATAGTAGCCTATTAATGTTTTAGAAACCTGACATCGGGTGGAAGCGTTAACACAACGCTAACTTACACCTACACGAAAAGAGCGACTTTTTCAATGGAAATCTGGTACTAAAATGGAGCCGTAAATTACTTTTAGATGTCGGCCGCTTCGGTAGCTTATGGCTCCATTTTTAACGGCTCAATGGAAGCGACCTCATAGTTAGGATTTTTACCTAAGGTTGTCTCTTCGCAAAATATCAATCAGGAGATTGTGGTTCCTTCTTTTTATCCTAATACTTCCTGCCAGAAGAAGCGTTTGTTACACAATTTAGATGTGGTGTGAACATTAAAGTTCTATCCTCATGCTTCGAAAGATTTTCGACAATCTTCATCTTTGTTCATTTTATATGCTGGTAAATGCAGGGGTCAGAACGCCACTGCGACTACCCTTTCCTTTTGGTTGAGAAGTATCATCCATATGGCATATGTGGAGGCAGGACGGCAGCCTCCTGCAAGAACTACATCTCATTCTACCCGTGCTTTGTCTTCGTCTTGGGCCTTTAAGAATGAAGCTTCAATGGAACAAATCTGTAAGGCGGCAACTTGGTCTTCTTTACATACATTTTACAAATTTTATGTTATTTCCTTGGCTGTGGCTTCTTTTGGGAGAAAAGTGCTTCTAATGGTGGTGCCTTCAGCTTAGGTCGGTCTGCCTTGATTTGTCCCTCCCTGTTCATTCTGTGTCCTCTTTAGTTTGGGTATTGTTTTCCCAAAAGTAATGAATTTATTTGTGGACTCTCACTGCCATTAGAAAGAAAACCAAATTTATGCTTACCCGATAAATTATTTTCCTTCTTGGCAGTGACAGTCCACGAACCCGCCCCGTAATTTTTTGATGTATGGCGGCGGGCCGTTTTGTCCTTTTCTTCAGGCACCTCTATACCCGTGGTGTTTCTCTTTTCCTGGGGTGTCTTTGTCTCCTCCTGGTGGACAGGTGTTGTATTCCCAACAGAAATGAATTTGTGAACTCTCACTACCAAGAAAGAAAATAATTTATCAGGTAAGCATAAATTTAGTTTTTATACACACAATAAACTGACCAGATCACACTGATGTGACACACTTTAATCTGACCAGATCTTACTGATGTGACACACTATATACTGACCAGATCTCACTGATGTGACACACTATAAACTGACCAGATCTCACTGATGTGACACACTATATACTGACCAGATCTCACTGATGTGACACACTATAAACTGACCAGATCTCACTGATGTGACACACTATAAACTGACTAGATCTCACTGATGTGACACACTATAAACTGACCAGATCTCACTGATGTGACACACTATATACTGACCAGATCTCACTGATGTGACACACAATAAACTGACTAGATCTCACTGATGTGACACACTATAAACTGACCAGATCTCACTGATGTGACACACTATATACTGACCAGATCTCACTGATGTGACACACAATAAACTGACTAGATCTCACTGATGTGACACACTATAAACTGACCAGATCTCACTGATGTGACACACTATAAACTGACCAGATCTCACTGATGTGATACACAATAAACTGACCAGATCTTACTGATGTGATACACAATAAACTGACCAGATCTCACTGATGTGACACACTATATACTGACCAGATCTCACTGATGTGACACACAATAAACTGACTAGATCTCACTGATGTGACACACTATAAACTGACCAGATCTCACTGATGTGACACACTATAAACTGACCAGATCTCACTGATGTGACACACTATAAACTGACCAGATCTCACTGATGTGATACACTATAAACTGACCAGATCTCACTGATGTGACACACTATATATAAACTGACCAGATCTCACTGATGTGACACACTATATAATGACCAGATCTCACTGATGTGACACACTATAAACTGACCAGATCTCACTGATGTGACACACTATAAACTGACCAGATCTCACTGATGTGACACACTATATACTGACCAGATCTCACTGATGTGACACACTATAAACTGACCAGATCTCACTAATGTGACACACTATATACTGACCAGATCTCACTGATGTGACACACTATATACTGACCAGATCTCACTGATGTGACACACTATATACTGACCAGATCTCACTGATGTGATACACTATAAACTTACTAGATCTTATATACTCACCAGATCTCACTGATGTGACACACTATATACTGACCAGATCTCACTGATGTGACACACTATATACTGACCAGATCTCACTGATGTGACACACTATATACTGACCAGATCTCACTGATGTGACACACTATAAACTGACCAGATCTCACTGATGTGATGCACTATATACTGACCAGATCTCACTGATGTGACACACTCTATACTGACCAGATCTCACTGATGTGACACACTATATACTGACCAGATCTCACTGATGTGACACACTATATACTGACCAGATCTCACTGATGTGACACACTATATACTGACCAGATCTCACTGATGTGATGCACTATAAACTTACTTGATCTTATATACTCACCAGATCTCACTGATGTGACACACTATATACTGACCAGATCTCACTGATGTGACACACTATATACTGACCAGATCTCACTGATGTGATGCACTATAAACTTACTTGATCTTTTATACTCACCAGATCTCACTGATGTGACACACTATATACTGACCAGATCTCACTGATGTGACACACTATATACTCACCAGATCTCACTGATGTGACACACTATATACTGACCAGATCTCACTGATGTGATGCACTATATACTGACCAGATCTCACTGATGTGATGCACTATATACTCACCAGATCTCACTGATGTGACACACTATATACTGACCAGATCTCACTGATGTGACACACTATATACTCACCAGATCTCACTGATGTGACACACTATATCCTGACCAGATCTCACTGATGTGACACACTATATACTGACCAGATCTCACTGATGTGACACACTATATACTGACCAGATCTCACTGATGTGACACACTATATACTGACCAGATCTCACTGATGTGACACACTATATACTGACCAGATCTCACTGATGTGACACTATATACTGACCAGATCTCACTGATGTGACACTATATACTGACCAGATCTCACTGTTGGAGTTTCAGCCAATGGGAATTAGTATGAAATAAAAAACTGATACTGTGGTATTAGATTAAATTTTAAATGTAAACATGTTTTATTCAGACATAAATATATAATTAATTATATTTAAATGCTGCTGTTTCATACGATAGAGCACATTTTAAACAACATTTGTTTAGACCTGACAATGTTTTTGATGACTATAAAATGATACCTCTAAGCACTTTGGTCTATGCCAGCGCATGGCACTCAGATGGGAAAGATTCTGAACAGTCCCTTTACTGTACGTGGGAGTAGTTATTTCATATTGCATCACAATGCTTGTCAACTCCAGGCTTACGTAGCCCTGACAGCACTTTATCCACTGATTAGGTCAAGCAGGGAATCCTTAATCAGGTTAGTTTACGGGCACTCCCTGAAAGCACCGAGCGATTTCAGTAAATGCCAATAAGCTTTTTAGTGACATCAGATGGGCTTTTTATCTTGTGTCAAGTAATTGAAGGGACATGTCAGTTGTCAGGGATCAACAAGCCAGAGGCCATTAACAGAAGCGGATGAGCAAGTAACAGGGAAAATAAGGTAAAAGCCTTTGTCTGTTTAATGCAACGGATCAATGACTGTTACTGTAGCGAGGAGCAGTCGTATAGGTCTCCTGCCCTGGGCCGTCCATCTCTCATGGTAACTCCTCACTAACCACTACCATATACAGTGTGGCGCCTCTCACCAAAGCTCGCCCTATGCACTAATCACTAGATTATGTTCATTAGACTAATGTGCTACTTGCAGAATAAGGAAATGAAAATAAAACTTGCGCCACAGCGGCCCTTCTCCACTACATGTTTAGTACCAGTATTAGTAGGCTGAGGAGCATAAATATCTGTTTTCATCCTTTAACTCCCTCCTGGCCACTATACCACTAATCACGAACAATAAAACTGACTATATCAGGCACAAGCTAATGACAGCATTATAAATTGGGTCAATGAGTCTGACGGATCACAATTCTTCATTAATTAAATGTGCAGGTACTCCCAGCTTCCACTGCCAAATGTAATCTGCCCATGCTTAACCCTCAAACAAGCACAAATAACAAGATAGAGACAAACACACCTCTCCCTGCATCAGGTGTGCTCTATCAGAAGTCCGTTGGGAGGCAGATACATGTAAAAGTTAGGCCGTTGTTCTGGTAAGAGGGCGAACTTTGGAAAAGAGCAAACCATGTCACTTCCTGTGACGTTACATCAGCTGTTTCACAAATTTTGGACCTAATGCGCATGCGTGCCAGCGTCATCACATACCTGGCCGCATACGTCACTGGTAAAATATTTAGAGCTGTGAAGTTCCGGAACCCTTTCTAGAGCGCATGCGTGGAATTTTGTATCACAAATGGTGCGCTCATGAAAAGCTGTTTATTAGGCTCCTCTGCAATATTCGGAACTCCGCCCCCCACTGCAACTACTCCAATTACTACTACTACTCTAAAGCTCAGTCTCCAAGCTCGTGCATGACAAACGGCTGTTCTCTTTGTTAATCAATCAATAGATTCTGCAACAAATGTTTGCTCTCTTCAATGCCATTGTGTTTCATACACGAGCACGGAGACTCAGCTTTAGAGTAATAGAAGTAATGGGAGTAGTTGCAGTGGGGGGCGGAGTTCTAAATATTGCAGAGGAGCCGAATAAACAGCTTTCCATGAGTGCACCATTTGTGATACAAAATCCCACGCATGCGCTCTAGAAAGGGTTCCGGAATTTCACAGCTCTAAATATTTTACCAGTGACGTATGCGGCCAGGTATGTGATGACGTTGGCACGCATGCACATTAGGTATAAAATTTGTATAACAGATGATGTAACGTCGCAGGAAGTGACATGGTTCACTCTTTTCCAAAGTTCGCCCTCTTACCAGAACACCGTTAAGTAATAACTCTCAAGTGGCGATATACAACCTGTTAGCTAAGTGCTTTAACACATCCAAGAATAGACTTCCTTGTGACCAAGTCGTAAATAGTAAAACATAACTTTTATTTAAAAGTGTAAAGTAAGATCCACAGACTTGGAAGTTGTCAATGAGTACTGTGTATTAATTACAAATACCTCCGACCCCCGTGATGCGTCACCAGACACATTTCGCAGTAGCTACGAATATGAAATTTTGAGTACATTAACAACAAGCTTAAAGTGTACACAGAGCATAAATCACTGTTGTTTTTTTACTCACTTTGACTTCAATGGGAGACCAAAACCATTTTCTGCTGCCATCATTTGGCCTGTTACAAAACAAAAAAATCAGATTTGTAAACTTCCAGATTGTTTAAACATGTTGTCAACAGTCTATTAATGGCCATTAGCAATCTGAAAGTGATTTACACATAGCCAGTGTAAACTATAAAGGGCTGGAATATGAGTGGAGTGGTAGTTTGCCCTCACGTTCGAGCATTAAAACCACTACAAGTCTCTTTTATTTGCGCTCGTATTACGAGTTGAAAGTTAAATATTTCTCTTGTTAAGTGTAGTCAGTCCACGGGTCATCCATTACTAATGGGATTATATCTCTCCCCAACAGGAAGTTGCAAGAGGATCACCCAAGCAGAGCTGCTATATAGCTCCTCCCCTCACATGTCATATCCAGTCATTCTCTTGCAAGTCTCAACAAAGGAGGTTGTGAGAGGAGACAGGAGTTTTTTACTTAATTCTTCAATCAAAAGTTTGTTATTTTAAAATGGCACCGGAGTGTGCTGTTTTTTCTCTCAGGCAGTATTTAGAAGAAGAAGATCTGCCTGCGTTTTCTATGATCTTAGCAGACGTAACTAAGATCCACTGGCTGTTCTCGCGCATTCTGAGGAGGGGTAACTTCAGAAAGGGGAATAGCATGCGGGGTCCTCCGCAAATGAGGTATGTGCAGTATAATATTTTCTAGGAATGGAATTGACTAAGAAAACACTGCCGTTACCCATATGATGTAAGTACAGCCTTTAATGCAGTAGTAGCGACTGGTATCAGGCTGTTAAATGTATGCGCAGTTGAGTTATTTTCTAGGGACTAGAATTTGACTGAGAAAATACTGTTAATACTGAAATAAATGTATAAGCCTTAACTGCAGTAGAAGCGACTGGTAGCAGGCTTAGTGATAACTTTACATAACACTGGCGTTTACTGGCATGTTATTCGTTTTGTGAGGTACTTTGGTGATAAATCTTTTTGGGCATGATTTTTTTCCACATGGCTAACGTTTATTTCTGCATAGAAACCGTTGTAACAGGTCTCCCACTGTTGTAATATGAGTGGGAGGGGCCTTTTTTAGCGCCTTGTTGCGCAGATAAAATTCTAGCACAGTCTTCCTGCCTTTTCCTCCTTGATCCAGGACGTCTCCAGAGAGCTCAGGGGTCTTCAAAATTCAATTTTGAGGGAGGTAATCAGTCACAGCAGACCTGTGACAGTGTGTTTGACTGTGAGAAAAACGTTAAATCTACAATTGATTATCCGGTTGTGGGTATTGAGGGGTTAATCATCCGTTTACTAGTGGGTGCAATCCTCTGCTAAATTCATACATTTATTGTTAAAATTGTTGGCTATAACTGAATTAGTTCATTGTTATTTCAACTGTGACAGTTTTTTTGTGTTTTTAAAAGCGCTGCTGCGTTTTTTCATATTGCTTGTAAATTCACTGACAGTTTTTTTCCAAGCTTGCTAGCCTTCATTGCTAGTCTGTTAAACATGTCTGATACAGATGAATCTACTTGTTCATTATGTTTAAAAGCCAATGTGGAGCCCAATAGAAATTTGTGTACCAATTGTATTGATGTTACTTTAAATAAAAGTCAGTCTTTACCGGTAAAGAAATTATCACCAGACATCGAGGGGGAAGTTATGCCGTCTAACTCTCCTCACGTGTCAGTACCTTCGCCTCCCGCTCAGGAGGTGCGTGAGATTGTGGCGCCAAGTACATCAAGGCCCTTACAAATCACTTTGCATGATATGGCTAATGTTATGAAAGAAGTATTATCTAATTTGCCTGAGTTAAGAGGCAAGCGCGATAGCTCTGGGTTTAGGACAGAGCGCGCCGATGACACGAGAGCCATGTCCGATACTGCGTCACAATTTGCAGAACATGAGGACGGAGAGCTTCATTCTGTGGGTGACGGATCTGATCCGGGGAGACCGGATTCAGAAATTTCAAATTTAAGCTTGAGAACCTCCGTGTATTGCTAGGGGAGGTGTTAGCGGCTCTGAATGATTGCGACACGGTGGCAATCCCAGAGAAATTATGTAGGCTGGATAAATACTATGTGGTACCGGTGTGTACTGACGTTTTTCCTATACCTAAAAGGCTTACAGAGATTATTAGCAAGGAGTGGGATAGACCCGGTGTGCCTTTTTCCCCTCCTCCGATATTTAGAAAAATGTTCCCAATAGACGCCACCACACAAGACTTATGGCAGACGGTCCCTAAGGTACCACTATCCCGGTGGAGGATAGTTGTGCTTTCTCAGATCCAATGGATAAAAAATTAGAAGGTTACCTTAAGAAAATGTTTGTTCAACAAGGTTTTATATTACAGCCCCTTGCATGCATTGCGCCCGTCACTGCTGGGGCGGCATTCTGGTTTGAGGCTCTGGAAGAGGCTATTCGCACAGCTCCATTGGATGAGATTATGAACAAGCTTAAAGCCCTTAAGCTAGCTAATGCATTTGTTTCGGATGCCGTGGTGCATTTAACCAAACTAACGGCTAAGAACTCCAGATTCGCCATCCAGGCGCGCAGAGCGCTATGGCTTAAATCCTGGTCAGCAGATGTAACTTCTAAATCTAAATTGCTTAATATTCCTTTCAAAGGGCAAACCTTATTCGGGCCCGGCTTGAAAGAAATTATTGCTGACATTACTGGAGGTAAGGGTCACTCCCTTCCTCAGGACAGGGTCAAATCAAAGGCCAAACAGTCTAATTTTCGTGCCTTTCGTAATTTCAAGGCAGGAGCAGCATCAACTTCCTCCGCCCCAAAACAGGAAGGGACTGTTACTCGTTACAGACAGGGTTGGAAAGGCAACCAGTCTTGGAACAAGGGCAAGCAGGCCAGAAAAACTGCTGCTGCCCCTAAGACAGCATGAAGTAAGGGCCCCCTGTCCGGAAACGGATCTAGTGGGGGGCAGACTTTCTCTCTTTGCCCAAGCTTGGGCAAGAGATGTCCAGGATCCCTGGGCGTTGGAGATCATATCTCAGGGATATCTTCTGGACTTCAAAGCTTCTCCTCCACAAGGGAGATTTCATCTTTCAAGGTTATCAGCAAACCAAATAAAGAAAGAGGCGTTTCTACGCTGTGTACAAGACCTCTTATTAATGGGGGTGATCCACCCAGTTCCGCGGTCGGAACAAGGGCAAGGATTTTATTCAAATCTGTTTGTGGTTCCCAAGAAAGAGGGAACCTTCAGACCAATCTTGGACTTAAAGATCCTAAACAAGTTCCTAAGAGTTCCATCATTCAAAATGGAAACTATTCGAACCATCCTACCCATGATCCAAGAGGGTCAGTACATGACCACAGTGGACTTAAAGGATGCCTACCTTCACATACCGATTCACAAGGATCATTATCGGTATCTAAGATTTGCCTTCCTAGACAGGCATTACCAGTTTGTAGCTCTTCCCTTCGGGTTAGCTACGGCCCCAAGAATCTTTACAAAGGTTCTGGGCTCACTTCTGGCGGTACTAAGACCGCGAGGCATAGCGGTGGCTCCGTACCTAGACGACATTCTGATACAAGCGTCAAGTTTTCAAACTGCCAAGTCTCATACAGAGATAGTTCTGGCATTTCTGAGGTCGCATGGGTGGAAGGTGAACGTGGAAAAGAGTTCTCTATTACCACTCACAAGGGTTCCCTTCTTAGGGACTCTTATAGATTCTGTAGAGATGAAAATTTACCTGACGGAGGCCAGGTTATCAAAACTTCTAAATGCTTGCCGTGCCCTTCATTCCATTCCACACCCGTCAGTAGCCCAGTGCATGGAAGTAATCGGCTTAATGGTAGCAGCAATGGACATAGTACCATTTGCGCGCCTGCATCTCAGACCGCTGCAATTATGCATGCTCAGTCAGTGGAATGGGGATTACTCAGATTTGTCCCCTCTAATAAATCTGGATCAAGAGACCAGGGATTCTCTTCTCTGGTGGCTTTCTCGACTCCATCTGTCCAAAGGGATGACCTTTCGCAGGCCAGATTGGATGATTGTAACAACAGATGCCAGCCTTCTAGGTTGGGGCGCAGTCTGGAACTCCCTGAAGGCTCAGGGATCGTGGACTCAGTAGGAGAAACTCCTCCCAATAAATATTCTGGAATTAAGAGCGATATTCAATGCTCTTCTAGCTTGGCCTCAGTTGGCAACACTGAGGTTCATCAGATTTCAGTCGGACAATATCACGACTGTGGCTTACATCAACCATCAAGGGGGAACCAGGAGTTCCCTAGCGATGTTGGAAGTATCAAAGATAATTCGCTGGGCGGAGTCCAACTTTTGCCACCTGTCGGCGATCTATATCCCAGGCGTGGAGAACTGGGAGGCGGACTTCCTAAGTCGTCAGACTTTTCATCCGGGGGAGTGGGAACTTCATCCGGAGGTCTTTGCTCAACTAATTCATCGTTGGGGCAAACCGGAACTGGATCTCATGGCTTCTCGACAGAATGCCAAACTTCCTTGCTACGGATCCAGGTCCAGGGACCCGGGAGCGGCGCTGATAGATGCTCTAGCAGCCCCTTTGGGTTTCAACATGGCTTATGTGTTTCCACCATTTCCGCTGCTTCCTCGGCTGATTGCCAAGATCAAATAGGAGAGAGCATCTGTGATTCTGATAGCACCTGCGTGGCCACGCAGGACCTGGTATGCAGATCTAGTGGGCATGTCGTCCTGTCCACCATGGTCTCTACCTCTGAGACAGGACCTTCTAATTCAGGGTCCTTTCAACCATCCAGATCTAATTTCTCTGAGGCTGACTGCATGGAGATTGAACGCTTGATTCTATCAAAGCGTGGCTTCTCGGAGTCAGTTATTGATACCTTAATACATGCTCGGAAACCTGTTACCAGAAAAATTTACCATAAAATATGGCGTAAATACTTATATTGGTGTGAATCCAAGAGTTACTCATGGAGTAAAGTTAGGATTCCTAGGATTTTGTCCTTTCTACAAGAGGGTTTAGAAAAGGGTTTATCTGCTAGTTCATTAAAGGAGAAATATGAAAAGATGAGAAAAGCTCTTCAAATATGCAACTCCATGTTTAAATGCGGCCATAAAAAGTGTAAACCCTGTGATTTTGCTTGGGTTACTAAAGAATTTACCTCTACTACAACTGGTCAGACATATCCCATTAAAACTTGCCTCAATTGCCAAAGTACGGATGTCATATATATTATTATATGCACCTTATGTAATATCCAGTATGTAGGGTTAACCTCGAGGGACATCAATTCACGTATCAGAGAACACTTTTCCACAATTACTAAAGGCACGTCAAGTACACCTCTGGTTCAACATTTTGCCACTAAACACAGATGTAGCTTAAATTCTTTTAAATGGCTGGCAATAGAACAAGCCAAGGTGCCGAAGAGGGGTGGCAACTTAGAGAATATACTTGCCAAAAGGGAAGTATATTGGATTTATACGTTAAAAACTAGACTTCCTTTAGGATTAAACTCCAGATACGATTTAATTAATTTCTGGGAATAGCCACATTAGCTAGCCCTGCTGTAATGTCTACCATGCCTTATATAATATATAGTATAACATATTATACATTTCAGGCACTATCCAATTACCATCCTGTGCAACTATTGGTATTACTGCAATTATGGGTTTATATACCTTCACTTGAATGTGGCCCTTATATGGAGTAGTGTATATGTATATACAAATATCCTTAAGCACTACTGCTCATCATCAGGATATCACTATGCTATATTTGTGACGTTTGTGTATATATATATATTTCTCTTACATTTTCCTAGTATCAGCCATCTAGGACCGTACTTTTAGGGCATATATCATACTGAGCACATACACTTCATTCCAGCGTTTTTTACTTTCATTTTTTACTTTCA